>NW_020955994.1:250967-281557 GCF_003031625.1 Empidonax traillii | reverse complement strand
TCTTTTTTTTTTCTCCCAGAGCTACATAATATGAACCCTTTCTTAAATTAATCAAACTGTATCTTAAAAAACTGTGGACTTTTTCCTCCCTTCTACATCTGTTATGCTGGCGGCATAATTGCTCTAGAAACTCACTTCCTGATAGAAAGTTTTTCCTAATTTCTGTGCATCCATATTCATAGACATTTTTTAGCTTCAGAGCTTTTACTGTCACTGAGAATGTGTTTTATTTTTCTTTTCTTCATACTTGCTGATGTTTATCTGCACTTGCTAAGCTAGAAAAGGTATGTTCTTCTAGAGTCTCTTGCCTACCAATCTAGTAATGTCCTGCTATCTCCACAATCACTGTCTTGCTTCTTCACATTTGATTTTCTGGAACATCAGTGACTATGTTTATCCACATTTTTCCAGGTGAAATGTCACCATTACCTTGATGCATTGGCATCAAGATTCTCTGTTTTGCCTGAAAACACCTGACACAGCTCACATTTCTTCTTGCCCTTTTTGCAGCCAGATCACAAACTTTGCTTGTTGACTGTGATCAACTGATAGAAAACAATTCTTCTTTCCAAAACAAGTCTTATGTATTATTCTACAGCAAATATTTTTATTCCTAGTCCTTATGTCCATGCTTTCAAAACAGCTTCTTTTAAATTACTGCTTAGGTTCTGACTCAGCATCAGTCCACACTCTTTTCTTCTTTCCAGCTCATAATACCAAGGTGCTTCTACATTGCTCACAAAAATATTAGTGTAGTTGATTTCAGTATAGAACGTTAAGTGGAACTACTTTGTCCTCAGATTCTAAGGATTATACTACTTTCCGACTGATTGTCACTTTTGGCCCAGAAAATCGAAAAAGAAATTTAGATATAAAATTCCGTCTGCCAGGTTTGATCATGGGGAATGCTTGAGAACAATGTAGCTTTCCCTCATAGCTAGAGACTATATTCAGTTTCCACCACCACTGCTCTTCAGAAATTCAGGAATCCTACCTTTTTTGTTCAGCAAAACATCCCTTTCGGTTTCCTTTCTCTGCTTACCTGGGTTTTGGGACAAAGCCAACTTAAGCAGCTGAAACTGCTCTTATGTTGTGTATTTATTACAGACACAGTGGTCTGGTAAAAAACAAACAAATCAACTCGAATGTAAGAAATCCCATGAGACAGCTGGATTCTGGTTTTAGTTTATAATGTTGATGTTCAGCAGTAAGTTGTGTCCAGGAAGAGTTATAATGCTCAGGATGTTTACTCCTCTGTCTGCTGAAAATAGAAATTTCCTGTTAATTTAGAATACATGTTAAATTAATTCATCTTTGTTTCTTTTCTTTTTAAAGTTTGCTCACACGACTACAGTTCTGAAACTGGAGTGCTAACATCTCCAAACTATCCCAATAAGTACCCTGTCCGGACTGAGTGCATATACACCATCACAGTGGGAATAAACAGACAGATTGTGCTGAACTTCACCGACTTTACCTTGGAAGGCAATAAACGCTGTACAGAGGATTATGTAGAAATCAGGCAAGGCTAATTATTTCTCTTGTCCTTATTACTGATAACCATGTAAATTGTCCAAATCCACTCAGGCATGTTCACAAGCTTTAGTTTTAACTACACACCCCTGCTGTTAATGTGGAAAAGAGAACTTCAAAGGCTACCTTTTTCCTCCTCTCATTCTGCTCCCTTGTCAGCTTTCCCACTTGATGAATTACAGTTCTGAGAGCAAGTGCACTGCATTTGGGTTGTTTTCCTTAGTGCAGAAACAAAGAGTTTTATTGACTATTTTGTGACATATTCTCTATGGTATATGAAAAGTCGTGGTAGTCAAGTGAAGTCCCAGATGACTGGAAAAGGGGAAACATTGTACTCATTTTTAAAAATGGTGGAAAAGAGGACCTGGGGAACTACTGGCCTGTCAGCCTCATCCCTGTGCCTGGGAAGATCATGGAACAGATCCTCCTAGAAGCTATGCTAAGGCACATGGAGGACAGGAAGATGAATTGAGACAGCCAGCATGGCTTCTAAAAGGGCATTCTTAACCTACCTAGTGGTCTTCTATGATGGAGCGACTTCATCAGGGGATGAGTGAAGTGAGTCTTCGTGGTCTTTAACGCTGTCCCCCACAACAGTTTTGTCTCCAAATTGGAGAGAAATGGATTTGATGGGTGAATGGTTCAGAAGATGAGGAATTGGTTGGATTGTCAATGGCTTGATGTGTAGATGAAGGTTGCTGACCAGTGGTGTCTCTCAGGGTCTCTACTGCGACCAGTGTTATTTATTATCTTCATTAATGACATAGATGAAGGGGCTGAGTGCACCCTCAGCAAGTTTGAACCCCTTGAGGTTCAAGGCCAAGTGCAAGGTCTGCAGCAACTCCCAGTATCAGTACAGGCTGGGGAGTGAATGGATCAAGAGGAGTTCTGCAGAGAAAGACTTGCAGTTGCTGGTGGATGAAAAATTGGACATGACCTGGCAATGTGCACTTGCAGCCCAAAAAGCCAACCATATCCTGGGCTGCATCAAAAGCAGCACAGCAAGCAGATTGACGGAGGTGATTCTGCCTCTCTGCTCTGATGAGATCCCACATGGAATACTGCATCCAGCTCGGGAGACCCCAACATAAGAAGGACATGGACATGTTGGAATAAGTCCACAGGAGGACCATGGAGACAATCAGAGGGCTGGAGCACTCTCATATGAAGAAGGGCTGAGAGAGTTTGGGTTGTTCAGAAGAAATTTTTTACAATGGTGGTGGTGAAGCACTGAAACAGGTTGCCTAGAGAATTGGTGGATGCCCCATCCCTGGAAACATTCAAGTTCAGGCTGGACAAGGCTCTGAGCAGGCTTGTCTGGTTGAAGATCTCCCTGCTTATTGCAGATGGGGTAGTACAGATGAGCTTTAAGGTCCCTTCCAACCCAAATTATTCTATGATTTATAATTCTATATTCTGTTGTATGTTTATAGTCTTTAGACAGCAGTTACTGTGGGATGTAACAGGAGGAACATGTACATAATCTGCTATTTTTGTCTACACTGGCATCACCATTAAACTTTGGACATTAGCCTAGTGCTTTCTAGGAAATTTTACAGGACAAAGACAAGCAGAAGAAATGCAGGAAGGTTACCTGCATGCCTACGTACAGCAGCACCAAGTACATGTCCTTTCTACCGTGTGGCTGTAGATGGGATTTGCACTTTGCAGTGTTGGTGCATCATTCTTGTCCTCCTGAGCCAGCTCTCTGGGTGAACCATGTCTGCAGAATGCCTGAGTGTTTTTTTCACTCTGAGCATGCCATGAGTTTCCATTACCCCACTAAGCACCATGATATAGCTGATTCTAAACATTATACTAGATATTCTGTAAGGATTATTCCTTGGTAGGTAGTACTTTATTTAAAAAAAAACAAACAAACAAACAAAAATCTGCTTGCTGAAGTTGCAGTATTGAGATTTTGAATTCCAGCTGAATTAGCTGCAGGTTTTTTTCAGCTGTACATACAAACTGGAGAAAAATGTGAAAACCTGAAAAGCTTTTTCAGTATTTTCTAAGCAATGTGTTTCAGTTTTTAGTTTCTAAAACAACAATCTGAGATTAAATTTAATCTAACTTTATTTTAACAATTAGCACTTTATTTGGGGCAACCTGAATTGTAACAAGGGTGACCTTTTTTTCACTTTTTTGCCTTGAGAACTGAAAACATTCATTTATTGTATAAATCTAACTCTGTTTTCACTGTGAAGAGCTCAGCAGTATTGAAGAGATTTTAAAATACAGCCAGAGCATTGCTAAGTGCAATTCAGCACATTGCTGCTTCTATAGCTGGATTTCCAGAGTGTCTCATCAAACGTGATACCATTAGAAGGGGAAGCTAGATAAGTCTTAGGTGAAGTGTCACTCTGGTTTCTTGTCCTGAGGTGTCCTCTGATAACTTACATTCAGTCAACTAAGAAAATTGTTCATCTGACCACAGCTGCAGAAGTTGAGATACAAGTGAGGGAACGTTCTGGCACAGTTCTTCAACTGCCAGTAACATGAGCAAGTAGTTTAAGCTGGGAGGATGACGAGAAAACAGTGGCGAGGTCTAAGTAGAAATTTCTCTCAAAAGCAGGTATAAATCTGTCAAAATGCAATTAAAAGTATTACTGTCCACTAAAAAAGCATCATATCAAGATCACACCCATATATAGATACAAGTGTATTTATTATTGTCCTAATGACCCATAGGGTGTTTGCAGTATGAAAGTTTTTAAAGATAAGGTTAGAAAGCAATTGATAAACACATTGTCACCATCTTTTTTATTGCCATGAGAGATGTGCAGGAGGCAAAACAGAGCATTAGCTGTGCATCCTGATTACAGTATTAAAAAATATTCCTGGAAGTATTACTTAATTTAAAAATAGGAAAATAGCAGTTGTACAAACAATTTTGAAGACTAAGAAAATATTTCAAAATGCGCATCATAAATATTTCAAAATGCGCATCATTCGGTAAAATGAATTCAGAAATGAATTCCCATTTTTGTGGTGGCAAATAAACACGGGAGGTTTTAATAAGTCACCTCATCTAGTTTTGTGGCAAGCTAACCAGTGAGCAATGAAACTATTGTTTCAAATTAGAGGATTACCTTTCGTACCACCCAGTAGAATACAGAGCAAGTCCTGCCCTCTGCAGCACCGATTCTACCTGAGACACTTCTTGAGCCTGTTATTATGTTGACACCCTCTGGACAGGCTGCTCAGATGAGAGAGTGACATACTCAGCAAGCAGGTGACTGTGGTAGAGCTTCTTACTGCAAGTAGCAGGAATCCTCTAGTATTTGGTAGTGATATTGCTGTGGAAGATAAAAAGCCAGGATGAGGCTTTCCCAAGCTTGAGAGAATCCCAATATTTTGGATTTGTTAAGATTTCTCATGATTTCCCTCTTTGACCCAAGGTTTTTATTCTTTCTCATTCTAGAGATGGAGGCTATGAAACTTCTCCTCTTCTTGGAAAATACTGTGGTACAGACCTGCCTCCTGTTACAATCTCTCATGGTAACAAGCTGTGGATAAAGTTTGTAAGTGATGTATTTGGCACCGAAAAGGGATTTTCGGCGGAGTGGGATGGTACATCAGCAGGTAAAATGACTGCATCAAGTACAGAACTATTTTACACATCTAATTTTTGATCCTTTGTGTTTAGTTTGTCACCTTTTTCCCCACATCTTTTCTGCTTCCCATCTTCTAAAATCTGTTCTCCAATTATATAGTAGCATCCATGCATATTGTTAAGATAAAGGATCCAACTTTCTTGATCCTTGGGCTTTCTTTCTCACTACGGGCAAGGACGTACTATTCACTAGATAAAATGTTGCATCAATTATCTCATATGTTTAGGAAGGTGGTAATCAAGAATTTAATTGAGAGGTTTCTATTTGAAAGTTAACTGCCTATCAGAAGCACTTTTCAAATTAGATAATTAATATTTCTATGTGCTATGGGCTCTCTTCTGCTTATGATACTAATGGCTAGATGCAGATTTTTGGGGCATCGCTGAAGATGTTCAGAGCATGTGAAGGAGGTCAGTAATGAGAATCTCAGCATCATGTCCAGTTCTCTACTCTTATATATGTTAAGTGTTGTTTTGGTTTCTTCGCCATTTTCAGGTTGTGGCGGGACTTTGATGACAGCTTCTGGCATCTTCATGTCTCCCAACTACCCTATGCCATATTACCACAATTCAGAGTGCTACTGGTTCCTCAGAGGAAGCCGAGGAAGCCCGTATGAAATCCAGTTTGACCAGTTCCATCTAGAGTATCACCCCAAGTGCACCTTCGATTACCTTGCAGTACGTACCCCGTGATGCTTTGCTCTGTAAGGGGATATGATGGGCAGATAGGCAAGGGAAAACACAGAGCCTTGGTTTTCAAGTGTCACTGGGTGAACAGACCCAGAAAAGAAAAGCTCCTTGCTGATGTGCTACCATCATATCACAGAGCCGTGAGAGGCAAGGCAGCAGTGTTTGTGTAGCTGCTGGTAAGAAAAGCATTTATGTCTAGATAGAAAGGCCACTGAAACAAGAATCCATATATTTTAAATGTGCTGTGTTTTAAACCAAGGCTTTAGTATGTTTTTTTAGTAAATTACATGAAAAAAAGCACAGCAGTGTCAATAACCCTATCGTTAATTTCAAATTTCGTATTTGAATTGTTGCGTAAATTATTTGAATATTTTTAATAAAGTTGAAATGGAGTGAAGGTTTCCCCTCTTGGTGAGCAAGCCCCTCAAAACCCACCAGTATTCAGTTACTGGTTTCCTGTTTTTCCACTGATTTGCTTGTTTCTGAAATGCCTGTCAGGCTTCCTCTGCACAGAAATAGAGTTTAACCCCTTGTATACCCAGTAACAATTCCCTAAGCAGACATTTCGCAGTGGGAAATTACTTGGGTTTGTAATGCCCTCATCTTTATTCTATTTATCTTTTAATTTTTTTTTTAGGTATATGATGGCAATAGCAGTAATGCTGGACAGCTAGGTAAATTTTGTGGGAATCAGATACCAGAACTCATCCATTCCAGTGGAGACACTGTGTTTGTAAAACTAAGGACAGACAACAGTCTGCAAGGTGGAGGTTTCTTGGCCAAATACAAACAGGGTAAGTAAATAAAAGAAGTTGAGAACAAGTTTCAACAGTTCATGTTGTTCATGAAACTTCTTGCAGCCCATAATCTTACCTATTCATGAGCAGAGGACAATGTGTACTGCATACCACTGACTCAAATTCTCTAGTCTGCTACAGTTACAGAACAGAGAGCTAAAAATTATCCGCCCCTCTCCTTGTGATGGAGATCATCTCCTGCTTAAGAGAAAGCTGGTGAGGTGTCTCTACTTTTATTACCAGCATCAGTGGCACTTACCACTCCAGATTTACTCAGAATAATAAGTGCTGGAAGTCCATAACAGGATAGATTGGACTGTTCTTTCTCTTCTGCTCATCCAGTCTCTTGACTTCTAAAAAGGGAAGGCAGATACAGCAAGCTTCTCTGATTTTCTAGCTGCTTGTGAGGCAGGATGATGAAGGATAATTGAGTTGCTGTCAGCTATCCTGCATCGTAGGTACTTGGGATAAGTTACCCTACCTGGAACACTTTTAAAAAGTTTCACTTTTTATATCTTGTGGTAAGAGTCATATTTTTCTTGCAAACACTTTTTTGTAAAACAGTTCTACCCCATAAATATCAGAATAATAACATCTGGAGAAAAAAATCCAAGAAGACACGTGACAAATAAAATTATTTTATTCACAGTCTTAATCTTGAATATAGTCCCAGTACTTACTTTTCTCCTTATACACTTTATACTTTTTATGTGGTTAAATGCACATTGGAAGATACATAAGTTCACCACATACAAAACGATTTGCAAGCATCTTTATGCACCCTAAATATGTCATGCTTAAGTGATAGGGATTGCTGTAGGTTTACAGACGTTTAGTTGGACAATAGTAAATGGATTACAAAAACAACAAATCCTTACACGACACATATAATAATTAGAAGAGTGGGGAAGCTTTGGCTCCCTAATTCCTTACAGATATCACAGATTCATCTACCATGTACTTTTCAGACTGCAATGTCAAGAAGATATATTAGAAGAGGTTCCCTCTCTCTTTCATTAATTAAACAGAAAGAGCACTTTCAAAGCACTCAGATGAAGAACTTGAGCTATCAGATAATGTGATTTACATTCATATTTAATTCCTGAAGATGCATCAGAGAAGGCTTTTAATGGCTTGCCCAAGAGCTAAAATTATGTAGGCAGTATGGTGTAAAATAAGCATGCCAGATACGTTTACATGTACATGAAAGAAATGTAGTGATGAATTGAAAAACATTGCAAGGAAAACATGGTATCAAGTTAACATTCAAAGGCACCTTTGTGCCTGATATGTTTCTGATAGAATCTTAGTGGCAGGGGGTAGCAGATTTTACCCATCTTGCATTCTTCAAAATCCATTTTGTGCTCTTCATTCTGTTCTTTCAAAGAGTTGTTGCTTCAGTGTAGCTTTGCAGACAAGCTCCTCTCCACCTGACCCCTGACCTTCAGCTGTATGCCGAGCATTTCAAAGTACTAAAAACACAGACCTTGCTGCTTTTTAAATCGTTTGGAAAGAATAAAAAATGTGCAGGAGGTAGGTGTGCTACCCTTGGTGACAGACGATAAAGCAGTTATGCAAGTGAATTTCAGCCATTTCTGCTGTTCAGCACTGCAGATTTGCTGTACAAAGCAAAGAACCTGTCCCACTCCCCTCCTGCTGCCCACTTCTCTGTACATTACACTGCTCTGCTCCTGATACACATGGCATGCTGCTTCCAGACAAGGGATTGCCCACACTGATATTTTCTGTCTTTATGGCAAGGTGGATATAGGAAAATGAGACTCATTGACCCGATGCCATAATTGTAATTTCATTTTTTAAATTATTTCTCACCTTGTAATACTATCAGTAACTTAAATTTGTAATTTTTTGAGTTATTGGATCATTGCACAAATATGATGTATTATCATTCTTTTTCAGTTTGCCATGAAGTACTGACTGTTAATCGTAGCCATGGCGTATTAGAAAGTTTAAATTATCCAAATAATTACCCACTGAATGAGCACTGCAGCTGGACCATCCAGACTACCAAGGGGAACACTCTCAACTATAGCTTCACGGCCTTTGATTTAGAAGATGGATCGGACTGTAATCGTGACTTCTTGAAGGTAAGTAGAAACAAGAAAAATTAGGTCTCCATCAGTAAAGAAAAATAATAAGGATGCAGAAGAGCAAGGGGAAATTTATCGTATCTAAACTTAACCCCTAAAACTCAAGTGTTAAATCCAAACAATTTGACCCTGTTTCCTCTGCGATCAGTAGGGAGAGAAGCATTGCTGCCCTAAGACAGGTCTGTGCAAATGGGAGGATGAATCCCTTTGCAGGTGCCTTGGTTTGCTATACTCTGGCTACCACCTGAGATTAGAGGCATTGGCTTTTATGGGTGAAGTGAGATGTCATGATTCCGGCTTCATGTAAAGCAGAAGAAATCCTGGGATTAGTAAACTGATTGCAAAAAGACAACGAGCCCAATTATTTTCCTCTTGTTTTTGTCTGAGAAGCAGTGGGGTGGGTTCAAAAACTTTAGTATGTATTATTTCTACCTTTTTAAAGGGAGAGTTGCAGTGTCTCCTGTTTATATTTTTCTTTTCATAATTCATCTGCCTCTTTAAAGGGACTGAAAGAAAATTAAGTTATCCATAAATAAAATGTGATGTTTTTTAGCCAAGTAGAGCCATCTAGTCAACCTAAAGACAAGTACCCTAGTCAACCTAAAGACAAGTACCCTTTATTTTCATTTCCTTACAAAAAACCCACAAAAATCTCTAGGACAGAGAAGATATTTTCTTAAAATTTTCGAGGACAAATTAAAAGGTATTTTCTCTCAATTTTGTTCTTAGTATTGTGGGAAGTAGAGTGTAGTCATGGTCACTGCTATACTGTGGGTTATAATCTCCTGCCTACTCTTTTGCTGTTTTGCTGAACTCATCTGTCCTTCAGATCTCACCCTTGTACAGGATGCCAGCCTGGAGCTGCTATGCTCTACTTGAGTTTTTGCTTTATAGGAGCTGAAATTTAGAGAAGTGTTAGGAAGACTACTTATAGCCAGGGAGAGGGCTATGGAATAGTGCCCGTATTTCTGGGGATAGTTATTCACGCTGGGGTCTTGCAGAAAGTTCAACAACAGGCCTGGTGATGATGAATAGGCCTGTGCTAATCTGTTCCATGTAGATATCCTCTAGATATCCTCCCTTGTTCCCTCTACCTCCCTACTAGGGCAGCTTTCACAGCTCAGAATTGGTAATAAACTGGCAAAAGTGATGTTCTTCCAGCTTTCTTCTCTTTGTGGCCAGGAATGGTAAGACAGAACAGACATGTCAAGAAAATAAATAAGGGAGCACTATACTGAGAACTAGCTATTAAACCCTGCTTTGTTTTTGTGAGGAGGCTGAAAAAGAAACATTGGAGCCAGTGCTAGTCTCAAGGTGCCTGAGCCCTTGACCCATGAAAAGCAGGAGCCTTGCACACAGTAGCCAGCCAGTGAGGAGTAAGAAACTTGCCAGAAGACACTATTCTAGATGTAAGTCAGGGCTGGAGGAATAATGCCAGAGGCAAGGAACCTGATCCAAAGCACTTAAAAGAACAGAAATAAAACATATCTGAGGGAGTGAGGAGACAGGGAGCACTCTTTGTTTTAACAACTTTTCAGTGCTTTCAATCAAAGAAAATACAGACTGAAAGAGGTTTAAAAAGGGAAATACAAGGGAAAAGAGAATCATGGAAGTGTGTTAAGGAGGCTTTAATTTGTCAGTCCTGTGACATTACTTACAAATCTTTCTCCAAATGCCATTAAGAAATACCACTTGGAAAAGATGTTCTCATTTGGTTGTTGCATGCTGTACAAATATGTGCCATAGTGTAAAAAGGAGAACAAGGTTGAACCAGCCAGGGAACTGAACACTATTTGCTCCCACCCTGCCTCTTGCGAAAGGGGAGCATATTGTCGAGGCTGGGAGTGCTCTGTGGTGTAAGGGAAAGGAGGAGTCATCTGGAACAAGTGTACAGTTCACTTTCTAAGCAGACTGCAGATACTTGGGACTTTTCTGATTGAAATCCACATGGAGTCTGACACCACTGCAAATTGGAAAAAAGGTTATTTAAAAGAAACTTCATAGCTGTTCAGCTAAAGTAGATTACTTTTCTGACACATGCTAGTTTTGAGATTCCTTTATTGCAAAGAGGCCTAAGAGGGGAGAGATCCAGTGGTCTGGCTCAGTATAATAGAATTATAATCCTGCTCACTGTAGTCTAAGTGGGTGATACATGGATCATATGCCAGAGCCATTCACCATTTTCTTGAAGGAAAGGGGAAGCTGCTGCTCAGACAGTTTCCATGTAGCTGCACTCACAATCCAGAGTGCCCACTGGCACTGATCCAAGTGCTCTTTTCCCTGGCAGCTTTTAGGTGTCCTTTTTCTCATCTCCTTTTGCGTTTGGTGGCATCAGCTCTGCCACCTCAGCCACTTGCAGCAGGCAGCAACACCCTATTTGTCTTCTTAGCTGTGTGGCAGCTCTGACAGTAGCAGCATGGTGCACCGTGGCAGCTAGCAGATGGCAGGCTTGGTGACGATATTTGCTGCTACTTGCTGGGAGGCTGGGGATAGGCAGGACAAGAGTTAGTTTTCAGGTTGGATTAGGTAATGATCACAATTGTAGTGGTAGAAGGAGTAAGGGAGGGTTGTATGGGATGGAAAAGGACAAGGTTAAATGTTGCAGAGGTCTTATGGCAGGGACATTACCTGCCTTAGCAGATTACAATCAAGAAATGGCAATTGCAAAAAAAAAAAAAATAGCAGAGCCACTTTAAAAAGTTAGTACAAGAAACAGATTTAATTCATGTAGACATATTTTTATGATATTGCAAATATCTCAAAATAACGCTCTGATTGTTTTGAAATATTTCTGAATATCTGAAGGAGAAACTCATGGGGTGGGGACAGCTAGACTGAGCAATCTATGTTGTTGAGTACTGCTGGACCTGGCCTGAGGGACACTGTGGTTTTGGTCTCAGTCTCCATACTGGAAAAGGGCCTGTTCTTCAGCTTCGTGTTTAATTACGGCTTACACTCTGACCCAAACCTACATGTAGTATATAAGAAGAAAATTTTGCCTTGTGACTAATTCAATCTGATATACACAGAATATGTTAATTTGCTATTTGCTCCCTGGCTTAGTCCACATATGAGCCAGAAATTGAATATGTAGAGTGATGACAACACCAAAAGTTTCTACACAGGAGTATTCCTAGTGATTGTCAGTTACCAAAGTCGTTGTCATCCTGTAGAGCAAATAACTGTTTCCCATACAGGACAAGGAAAAATACAGTCACATGTCCAGAGAGTATGAGTAAGTACAAGTGCAACGTGTGGCTGTCCCAGACTGAAATGCAGTCACAGCTGTACAATGAGAAGTCAGCTGTGTATTGTGTTATGTATTTCCTTTTCTCCTTTGATCATGGGATGCTTCTTGTCAGCCAGGCCACTGTTCCACCAGCTGGCTCGTGTTACTCATGGTAAGCAGCAATCCCTCTGCACGGGAAATGTTTATGGGCTTTGACTCACTCTGATCTGGGCAGGGCCTGCATCTCCACCACTTTAGTATCTACTACTATTTATACTGTGTTCAAGTAGGAAGGAAAAAGCCCTGCTCTTCTGATTTCATGGCAATTTTCTGCCCCCATGCTTAATTGCCAGAAATTGAGAAGGGGAAGTGTGGGAAGGAGTCAAAGCTGCAGTTCTTTATAATGTCAGTCTATAGCATGAACCTCATATAAGCACTTTCTCAACAAATGAGCAATGTGCAGTGTTTCTTGGCCTGTCAGAGGATGCTGGCTCATTGCTCATAGGAAGTGTGACATTTTGGAAGGAGTTTTACAGCAAAGTTTCAAGAATATGAGATTAATTGCTTCTGATAAAGACATATACAGAAGTGGCAATGATAAGATATAAGACATACCAAATAGCAGACTGGTTCCTAGTGATGCTTCACTAACTGTAATTAGATTGGATGGTCTTTAAATTATATTGCATGCTGTGGCTTGGCTAAATGACCTAATAGTAGTCTTTCTAGAGGACTCATCAGGCTGTAACCAGTGAGATATTGCAGACAATGACATAGAAATGTCATTCTTTCCTCTACATTTATCAGGTTATTAGCTGAACAAGCATGTGTTTAATTCCCCATCTTTAATGAAGAATTACCTTCTTCTTCTGCATGATAAAACATAATCTCTATGGAAGCAAAGCTCTTTTATAAGTAAGGAGAATGTCATGTTATTGTTCTGAAGATCAGTCTTGCGGTAGAATGGAAATTTACTCCTTTCTTATCCAAGAAAAATATTATTTGAAAACCACTAATCTTTCTCTCCTTCAATGACGATCTGACTCTCTGTTCTTCTTCTCAGAAAGTACAACCATCCCTTGAAGTCCAGTCCATTTAGTCTCTGCTTTTAATAGGAAAGGTCTACAGGAAAGACCTTGCCCAGCCTTTTGCAAGATGCCACCAGCCTGATAAGCAGATAGCAAACTTGTCATGAAGCAAGACAAGTTTCAGAGCTCTCTGAGTTTCACCCCTTTGGTCTATGCACTTTTGATCTAGTGTCAAAGATGGAATTATCACTGGGTTAATGCAAAAGTACATATGGGAAAAAGAGTGGCCTGATAATAACAAATGCCTTTCTTCTGCTGCAGGGCAGGACAGAATTCCTCTTTGGATTAAAGCACTTCCTTGCTTGCTTACTGTCAGTGTACGTAAGCACTCCAGACTCTTTCAGCAGTGAGGCTCAGAGTGGTTAAAATACCATTGCACACTTACATGTGGAATATTATCAGATGAATACAGGAATTAATATGGCATCTGCTCCTGAAAATGGTTTCATTTCCTTCTGGTGGTAACAGGATGTCCCCTTTTTTTTTTTTTTTTTAAACCACAGTAGCATTCCAGGGATGTGCTATAATATCCTTTTTCTCCATCTGGGAATACTGCATTAGATAATTGTTGCTCACACTCATCTGGTCATACTTTTTTTTTTTAATTAGCTTAACATAAAAATATTTTACACTGTTTCTAGTATTACTCCCTCTTGTAATTAGTAAATATGCTTAAACCATATTAGGAGATTAGCATTATTACATTTTATTTATGGGTGTGTCTTTTTAAAGTGCTGCAGGAACTCTCCAAGCACAGACAATGGCTTTGCTTTTGGCTGTGCATTGATTTACAAAATGTCACCGGTGGTACATCACCCTGGGGATGCAGATGATATATGAAATATACCCATCCAGGTTCTGCACACAGACATCAAATTACAGCCTGCTGGCCAGACTGCAGTGGTATCTATTAGTATTACCATGCAAGCTGGCAGCATGCCAGCCCATCCCTGAATTCCTTCAGTGGGTTATGGACTTTCACAAAAACTCCTTCAGTGTAAGGCTGTAAAGATAAAAGTGACAGTTCTCCCCAGGTTTCTCTGGCAGACCTTACCATTGGTACACAACGAAATCTTAGCCCATGCACTGATTTTCAGTGATACATCTGGATACTCAAAAGCAGAGTGTCAGGCCAAAAAGCTGCCCACCCTAAAGGAGACTGGCTCAGGGCTTAGATTTTTGTTCTCCTACTTGCCTGCATTGCCAGAATCAAAGTAGACTTTGGCTTTGCTGTTTGAAAGGTTGTGTAGAAGCAAAATTACAAACACACATAAACCACCCCCACCCCTCAAGACAGCTAAATTTATAGTGATGAAAGAATTCCATGGTGCCTACAGAAACCTCAGCTGACAAGAAGCACGAGTGAAGCCAGCACAGACTCCACTCTTGGACTCAAAAAATGAGTCAGACCTTCATGGACTTGGTGTTTTCCACACTCTGCCAGCTCAGAGCAATGTGACTTTGCCTGCTCCTTCAGAAAAAACCATTGTACAATGAAGTGACTGTGAAATATCACCATATGATGGTAGTGTGCATGCCCCTTGTTGGAAACAGAGCATTTAGGACTCATCTAGTTGCAACTGGATTCTTCTTTCCTCTGTTCTTCTTCTGTATTCCAAATTTTGCTGGAAAGCCTGGCCAACATCTGTGAGACTGTGTATCCCATCCAGTACAGGCATTGCAATACAAAATTACATGGTGGCAGGAGAAACCCCCTCTGCATTAGTCAAAGCTTCCCCTCATCAGAGGGAAGCTCCCAGACAGCTCAGAGAAAACCACACTGGACTTTTAGGAAGGCTTTGTGTCTGCCCTCCTCCTTCCCCCCCATGGAATTGTTCCCATGAGCAAGCCTGAAAGCCTAAGTGGCAGGGATATTTCCCTTTTGTCCTGTCTTCATTTGAGACCAGCTGCAATTCTCCTTAGTTGCCATAGTTATGCATCATGCAAATTTTCTTAAAGGGAGGGGGGATTCCCAGAGACAGTCCTGCCCTTTTGGGCCTCTGATAGTGTCAGTTCAGTTCATCTGGGCTGGCAAAGCACCGGAGGAGCAGCACTCAGCCCTGCGTTGGAGTCGGCAGGGCTGCAAACTGCTCAGATCACCCTGGGCTTTTCAGAACCGTGTCCCTAGGCACACCCCCGTCTCTTTTCCCACAATAGCAACTTTATGCTAAAGATTAACTTTGGAAATATTATTGTCCCAAGCTCAAAAGCAGTCCTGCTTTGTCCACCCTGAGTGGATTCTCACTGCAGAGGAACCGCCTCAATTTCTGGGGCTTTGAGAAAAGCAGGTGCACTACCAAAATAGCCACAGCCTCATCACCGGGCATATGTGATCCCACAGCTACAAAGGCACAGATCCCCAGGCGGTGCCTTGGTCAGCAAAGGCTGCAGAGACACTTCAGGGACCCATTTGGATTCTGTCCATGTCAGCATGGGGATTAGGTGGAGGTGCTCTCTTGATACAGGCTTGGGGATTTAAAATACCATGCTGAACAAATAAGATTCTGAGTGCAGGTTTTAGGGTTGACCAACTAGGTGGAAGTATCCTCTGCATTCCTTTCTTAAACAGCAGTTGTTTCCTACTCCTATACCTAAAACACTTTTTAAATTTAATCCAAAGATATGCCCTGCAATTCTTACATTCTTATAATTTATTCATTGCTAAACACTGGGTTTATATAATTTGCAAAATAAACCTTCCCAGAAAGACAAGAATAAGCCGATGTGACTGTAGTTAAAAACCCTTGTTTTCTTTGAGAACGTAGTAAGTGGTGAAGTAAGAGGTGAAAAATTATTAAAAAAAATACTGCAGTCTAATTTGGAATTTAACTTAGTTTGAAACTTTCAAAGGGCTCTGAGTTATTCCGGCTGAGGTTATGAGATAAAACATAGACTCAGGTAAAACTCTTACTATTAAAAAACTAGACATTTGTACATTTTCATATGTTAGATAAATCCCAGCAATATTAACTACTGTGCCTACATGTCTAGTGATGTAAAATGTTAAACTCCATTGTTCTATAGAATAAAGTGGTTAATTAGTGAGTGTGTCTTTGTGTGGAGACAAGAAAGTTGCCTCCAGTGGTCAGAGCAAGGATATTTATCAAAGGTTATCTAGGGCATAAACATATTTAAATAATGATATTAACGTATTAATTAGAATGTGTTCTTAAGGAGGGCTTTTTTTCTAGTGGCAATTGCAAACACTTCTCAACATGCGAGCACAAACATAACCTTATTTTGTTTTCCCGTTTGTTCAGAAGAATCAAAGCTCCATGCAGTAAGCCCCTCAAAGTCTTAAGCTGCCTTTGTTTCTATGAGATGATGTTGCTGTGGTGCTCAGCACAGTGGGCCACATTCTGGAGCTTTAGTTTATTTTTTTCCTCTGGCTGGCAGACCTGCAGGTTCTTAAGTTTGCTCTCTAGCTCTTCTGGAAAGGAAACATGTTGCTTGGAAATTGTTGGTTTTGGTTTTGTTGTTCTTGTTTTAACAATTAATGGTGATCTATCTTTAGAGTGCGTTCTGTTACTTGGATGATGATTATGTTATATAGCTTTTGCTTCATTTTGTTTTCTGGTAACATACCTGTTGTAATGCCATCAAAACTTCCTTTCCAAAATTGTCTCTTCTTTCATTTCCTTTCAGGAAGAGTTACTCAGAAACTTGTAATCACCGAGTCTGGTATTTAGATCCAAACAATCCCATATCAGGTTTCCCACTTCAAAGAGGAAAGGGATACTTGTGTGTGTCAGAAAAGCTCTTTGAGACTGTCCTGGAAGCTCTGGCCATGGGTGGGACACTTGCAGCTCTGCTGGTCTGATCCAAGGCACAGCCTCCTTTCATGAGTTCTGCAAATACAGCCCAGAACTGTTGCCGCTGGCCCCTGTAAAAAGACTTTCTGATTGCAAACAGTCTCGAATTGAGACAATTATTAATATAATATAATAAATTCTTGACATCTTGTTAATAATAACAGTATTATTAACAATACAAAAAAGTGAGAACTGTCAGTATTCATAGGATGGATTTTCACCTCATGTGAAACTGAAAGTTTGACTTTGAAGACTCCATAATCTCTGGATCGAGACTATGTGTTATGACTAACTAGTATATGTAAGCAATTTTTTTCCAGAGCAGATTAGCCATGGGTTTTTCCTTTGTAATGTTTTTCCTGATGAAAAAAAAACCCATGCCTTTTCATAGAAATAAAGTTCTTCAACAGAAAGATGACATTTTGCCCTAAAACTCCCTCAGTTTTCTGCCAGGAAAACTGAACAGATGGAGTCTCACTACCTTTCTGGAAGGCTTACTTTGTGAAAAGGAATAAGCTTGACAAGGTGCTCAGGTAGAAAAATGTCCCTGCTTCAAGTATGCCCAAATAGAACACATTTAAAGTTTATTTTTCCCATTTGTTTGAGGTCTTTATTTCTCCCATGCAGCAAAACCTCCATTTTCCAGTGAGCTCAGTTCTTGACCCCTTCCTCCAGTTCTGGTAATGAGCTTTTCTGTGACACAGGTCATGCCGCTTTGCTTTGCCCCTCCAAAGAGGGGTGAACAGCTGTGGCCTCCAGAGCATCATTCTTCGTGTCAGCAACATATTTCCAGGCTGAAGAGTCAGACAGCGAAAATGTCATACTGGTGACCATGGTGTCTCCCCTGGGAGAGCTACCCAAGCTGAACCCTTCCTGCAGCCTTGGCTAGTCCTGCTTTCCCAGCCCCACTCTAATGTATAGCAGATGGTTTTCAGCTGCCCCTTCGCTGCAGGACAGTCGCACAGCTTGATTCTTCCCCTGGAAAGCTGGTACCTCCCCTTTCTTCTTTTGTGTCAGCCTATAGGCTTGCTCCTAGGCAGCCTGATAAGGAGGTTCTCTTAACAGTTATTGAGCCCATGCCTAATAATTCATCTGAACGTACCGCATCCCCCCCTGGTCCCAGTGCCGGGGTGCAGGCTGATAAAATGGAGCATTCTGAGTGCTGCTTGGCAATTCTTTGGCTAAAGCAGGGAGGCCAAGGATCTGAACATGTGCTGCAGCTGTTTGCATATTTTGACTGTTCGATTGCCTGCCAAAATTGTTATGAAGTACTTGGATTTTCTGGTGGAGGCTGAAAGGTCTAAAAAAATAAATATATTACAAAACAAATATATACACAGAAAGGGAGCAAGCACTTTCTTCCCAATGGGGAGCTGGAAGGGAGGCAAGCTCAACTGAGGCAAGGACTCAGTTCCTAGAGTCAGTATGGTACAGGAGTGCCTCAAAATCCAGTTGCCTTGCACAGTCCTAAGGAGTACCTTGCCTCATATAGCCTGGAGAAGAATCTTGCCTCAATTTGCAGCAGTTTAAGATAACACAGCTGACAAAGCAGGACTTTACCAAGAAACACTATCTCAGAGATCAGGAGGGAAACTGTAGCTCATGAGAACTGGGTTCAGCTTCAGTTTCACTTGCCTGTGTTTGTGTGAGAGCAAAAGGTAGTTTGTGAAGTTCAAAATGCCCTGTGAAAACACACAGCTGTTCCCTTCATTTAGAAATGAACGACAGCTCAAAAAAACCCCGGCTGTAATTCTAGCAGTCGTGGTTCTGCCTCTCTCAATGAGTTACAGCTGGCCAGGCACTCAAATTCCCTTCGAAATGCTGCTCTGAACCCAACCCCACAGGGCAGCACGGCATGAAGGGATTGCCATAGTAACCATTCTTTGTGTCTCGAAAAACTGACAGACTGTTTTCAGAGGAAATTACATAGAAATGCAGCATTAGCTGTCTTAGATAAAAATAATACTCCCTTGATGAATCAAATTGCAGGAGACTCAAGAAGCTTGGTTTTTTTTTTTTTGTTTGAATTTGGAAGTTTCTGGGTATGATTAAGTCCACAGTTCATTAGAATGGTTTTTCATTTGTAATCTCTAGAGTTAATGGCTGATAGTGAATATGTATCTTAACATAGTTTTTTTGCTTCCATTCAGAGCACGGATTCATGATCTCCACAATGATTTATTCTTCACCATTCATATTTTTCTGGTGTAAGATTTCCATGGCTTGAAGCCACAGAAATATGAGTACTATATACCACAAAGCTGTCAAAGGAAGTAATACTATTAAAAAATTTAATTGGATCTGACTTGATTTCACTTTACTGAACTTAAGCCTTAAAAGAATGTGTAAAGCTTTCAGCCTGGCTTGGAAAAGGTCATAGCTGTAATGCTGGGCATGGGACAGCTCACCTCTCCATCAGATGGTCCTTCAAACTTCATGTTTGGAAAGCATACAAGCATATAAGCCTCTAATCTTTATGAAATTTAATATTTATTATCAAACACATCTGATCAAGGCTTTGCAAGAACTACCAGCAGTGTGTCTGCAATTAGAAACCTACAATCTTTTTCTGATTTCACTAAGAGAAATCATAACAAATAGGGTGATAGTTCTCAAGTTACAATACACTTATCATGCTTTGAGCCTTTCATTATATTATATTCATGGGTACCAGTCATAAAATAGGCCATGGAATATTACCATAGAGTTATTCCTGCAATTTGCCCCTAACTTCTGGCAGAACTACTTCCAATTTTTTTTTTTTTTAAGACATTTCAAGTAGACTGTGTGCTTGAGGGTTTGAAAGCATTTGACTAGATTTCTTGGCCCTAAGTATCTTTTAAATGAACAATAAGATTTCTGAAGATTCTGCAAGGCCAACATCTTGAACAGAAAAGCTGAGGGTTTAATTACTCGTTTCCATATGTTGAGTCTGCCAGAAAATGTGTGTGAAAATTAGTAGCTAGTATGGTTAATCAATATTTTCTGTAATATCATACTTCCATACTATGGGTGCTGAGTGTAGGAGAATTCTTAGTGGAACCAAAGATATTTGGAGAAGAGATTTGAATGGAGAGCAAAGATAAATAAACCTTGGCTGTTTTTCTGGAGATCATAGATTTGATTCTTTGCATGGAAAGAACTTTACAGTGATGGCTTCAGAACAAAGGAAAGATTTTGTTGAAATTCTGGAAGGAAGCATGCCAAAAATTCACAATGAGAATGTTCAGACATGGTTTCTGTGCCAGTAGTTTGCTGGGTTATGTTAGAAAGATATGCACTGTGAGACAGATCAGATGAACTGTGGCAAAGTGATAATAAAGCACAAGGGTTGATGTTTTTCTAAACTTTAGGAATCATAGTAACCAAGGTAGAAATAATAAAGCAACTCCTAACTTGTCAACAACGAGGAATCTGATATTGTAACTCAGAGGCAATTTAGCTGAAACGTCTTATTTTATCAGCTTTTCAAAAATTTACACTCCTCATGCCTGAAAAATGACACTGGGGCATTGTGGTATTTGGTGAGGAACATGGATGCACACTCAGTGTGATTTACTGGATTTGAAAAAAGGTACAAAACTAGAATTTGAAAGACAATTTAAACCTGTTTGGAGATAACAAATTTAAAGATGTTTAAAAGCTCTAAGCACCTACTATCACCCCATCAAAACCTGTATTACGTGTTTTCATTTAAATGTGAGTATATGACTAACTTCAGATGTCAATATTTAACTACAGGAATATTTCCCTAGCGCTTTGTTGTTTTGTTTGTTTGCTTGTTTGGGGTGGTTTTTTTAAAATAGTGGTGATATTTTAAGAGTGGATTGGAACCTTTATCATCTGTATTTGAGGAACAGAAAGATTTTCAGGCTGGCTACATTTGCCAACACATTGATTATCAAAATACTGTCACATAAAATATGACAAGAGTAGATCAAATTTCAGAAGCACGGCTCAGTCCAGTTTTCCTCCAAAGTAGGACACTAGCACATGATTATGAAACCATAAGTGAACACATGTGAAGTTTCCCTGTGCTTTTAAAGATTTACTTTACTTTTGGTTCTCAATTTGTCCCCACTACTCTGGGAGGCCCTCGTGATGCTGACTGCTTGATTTTCTCCATCAGAAGACCAGTCAGTCCTGAAATCACCTGGGCACAGCCTCAGAGAAATGAAGATGTAAACAGAGTTGTCACCAAGGCACTGAGCAAGTTAGAGGCATGGGCAAATCAGACCTGTGACATCCTCTTTTTCTTTCTATTTCAGTTCATTGCCACTTGCCCTTTATCTTCTTCCCCAGCAACCCCCAATACACACCATAACAGAAACAGCAAAACCTCCCTGCTGTACACAGTGTGCAACAAGGTTTAAAGACATATTGGAGTTATATTTGTTTATTATTTAATCCAAATCTTTCCACACTCCCTAGGCTCATATTACTGTGCAAGGGTGGCCAGCGTGAGAAGTGTAACTGCATTTTCCTTGAAATCCTGTACAAAACATTAAGAATTGGGGAGCTGCTTTTTGGTCACTGGTGTATATTTTTGTTTCGTTTCAGCTGTATGATGGGCCTGATGTACAATCGAACCTGATAGGCACTTTCTGTGGACAATCTCTTCCACTGGCAGGGAGCACTACAGGGACTAGCCTTCATGTGGAGTTTTATTCTGATGGACTGAATGCCAGAAGTGGCTTCCAGATGCTGTGGCGTGTTAATGGTAAGTTATCCACGTTTCCTCTGGGAGGGTAAGTTTCCTTCCCTGTATGTTTAATGGAGTCTCAGCTTATGCCATTCTATGCCATCTAAGTAGAAATAACACATTACAGTTCTAAAAACATTGAGTTTCCTTGTAATTCTCTAAGTATTTTCCCCATCAATGTTTCTGCGCATGTACACCTCCAAAGTTTGTCTGCTCGAACACTGAGAGCTGTTAGTGAAATATGCTTTCATTTCCAGGAGTAGGAACAGAAATGAGGAGCATGTTCAGAATGTCTGTACTGAACAGAAGATAGGTGCTGTTTCAGAGTAACCATGAGTGACTTTCTAATGGGCTTTCTGATGGGATCATTCAGCCCTCAGTTTTCCACGTTTTCATAGACTAGTGTTTTCTGTGCAGGCTTCTCTGTAATTTTATTTAGCAGTACTTGTTTTCTTGGGTAATGTCCACTTCCAGCTGCCCCCCACCCCACTTATCTGCATGAAATAACATTGGCCCATTTGGGTTTTGTTTTCTTGTTTTTGCATGTCATGAAGATTGTCACAGGCCTCTTTAAACAGGCAAAAAACGATGCCAGTTATAAACAAATCTGTATAACTGTACAACTGCAAACTGTGCTTGCAGTTTCTTCATAGTGAGGCTACAAATGCAGTTCTTTTTTTCAGTTTACTTATTTAACAGACTGTAACAAGATTAAATCGTGTGCTGTTGTACATCCCATCTAAGGAGATCCAACCTTGAAAATAATTAAATTGCCCCAGTTGCCCTGTCTGTCTAATCAGTTCGCACCATTCAGGTTTGACAGCATTGTGAAGCAGCTGAAGTGGGCTGCAGAGGCCCCACTGTGGGTTGCTGAGGTGTATGGCATTCTATAAGCTGCTTGAATAGGAGCTCCTTGCGCCTACCACAGACTGCTGGCGCTTGTGGGCTCCCAAAGGGCTCTCATTGGCCAGACAGTGGTGCCTTGCATTCAGGGGGGGTGAATGAAGGAGTATTTCTGGGTAAAGGAGGGACACATGCAGGAGGAGTGGGATGTGTGGCAGGAGCCAGCAGGGGAAGGGCTGCAGCACAAAGGTACGTTCTTGTGCTTTGGGGTGATGTCATTCCGGGACTGCACAAAAGAAGACAAAGTGGAGGCTTTTATGCACAGCCAGATGACATCAGCTCCATACAGTAGCCATGGTGCTGGGTTAACTTGCTTTTCTAAAGCTTTCAAAGCTTTCCAGAATCTGCCTGCATGGTAAACACTCTTGTGCTTTCCCTCCTTTCCCACCCCTCTGCACTCCTTTTCTTCACTGGCACGTTCACCACTCCATCAGACAGCATTGCCCTTCTGTTAGTTCCTGGACACTAAACTGCAGCCTAATGCTGCACAGGGCCCAGACTGCTAATGTGAGGCTGTGTCTAAGCAGCAGACCAGGATCTGTAAGGTCAGATAGGGCTGGCTCTTAGGGAATGTCGTTGCTGGTTCTGAACATCATGGCTGTGACTTCTGACAGCTTGCAATATAAGTGCAAGTTCCTTCAGAGCTAACCAGACTTGTCAGCTTTTTGTTCATTGCAAGCACTTCCTTTTTTTTTTTTTTTTTCTCAATTGGTGTGATGCACAAATATGGCTATTCTTCTTACTCTTGGGGGCTGTGTTGTCTGAGCATACACTGTTGCCCTAGACTGGATAAAATTAGATATGTCCCTGTGGTCGGGGTGCTATATTTGTGTCTCCCTTCTGAAGAGCTTTCAAGTGCACAAAAAAAAAAAAATCACTAGAAAAAGTCTCCTGGTACAGGGGGAACTTATCAGGAGTTGCAGCCTTTGGTTGGATATTTCAGAGTGAAGCATTCTTCCCTGAGGGCAAATCCCTCAGAGAATCTACACCCTGGTTTGGTAACATCGCACTTGATAAGAAAATAACAAGGCTTACCTGTATTGCTGAGAGAAAAGCTTTATTTCTGCTCAAGTGACAAATGTGTGCTCTAGAGTTCAAGCTGCTGTGAACTATTCCTCAGGCTGTCCCTGTGCCCCTTAACTGGCAGTTGTGAAACATCCATGAAATGTGTATCAAGGACATTCACAAGCTTTGATGGTAAAGAGAGTAGCACTTACATTTCACACCATATGCCTGATACAGTTTGCTTCAGACACTCTTCCTAGAACCTTTTTCACAGTTAAAAAGTGATCAAAAAAAGCCAAAAGTTTACCTCATTCATGATTGACTTGAATAACCCCTCCTGCCACATGACACAAATTTCAAGTGTTTTGATTTAAAATATTTGCATCTGATCTTTTCATCTCCTGTGCTGAAGGAAACACACTCTTTAGGTTTTTGCAAAGACAGAATTAGTAACTGATCTTAGGACAATGCTGTTATTTATGCTTGAAGATGCCCTATATAATTTTAACTTGGGTGGAAAGTTGTAGTGCAAATAATTCATTTTAAAAATGGTGGTGGTTCTGAAATAACACTTTTCATCTAAGGGGCTTTTATTAATGAGGGTGGATTTGGAGTTGATTTGGCTAAATCAGTAAGCCAAGGCCTCAAGAGGATTATTCACTTGAGGAAAGCTTGAATCTGCAAGGTGCTTATTCCATTTTTGCTCTATTTTAGGAAGCTTAATATGGGCAAATATATTTGTGGGCACATACTGGCCCTTTGAGAAAGAACAAACTCTTGGTAACAGTCTGGATGTTGCAAAGATGGAATGCCAATCAAATTACTTTCCTTAAAAAAAAATAAAAAAATTCAGGAGGCTAAGAGGGCAAAGGTCTCTACTGCAAAACTACACCAGTGACAACTGTCACTATCTGAGAAGACACATATTTCCTAGAGCAGTCACCTACCTTATTAAGCAATGTGCATGTTGGAGCCAACTGATTTATATATATACATCTCTATTTCATTGGAAGCTCACTGACTTGGCTGCTTGGCTGTCAGTAGAGCTTATAAATTTAATTGTTTCTGCTCTGCATAGTCAAAACTTGCACCCACCATTCTCTTTGACTCATGTTTTCAGTATATGTGTCAGGTAAAATGTTAAATAGTTTGTTAGTTCTTTAGAGAGGCACAACAGAAACAGAGGTTAGATTAAGATACTGAAGCCGTTCACTGCTGACAGTTGTCAGGCATCCATTAGGATTGCTGAAAAGAATATCACACTGCAGATCAACGAGGGAGCTGAGGCCCAGATTTTCTGAGCATGAATCTGTTGTTGATTTCTTGTGTTGCCTTTGAAAAATTCACATTTGTTCAGTTTTCAAAAATGACTATTCCTTTTCAATATCTTTCTGTCACATTAAATCTAAAGATGCACAGAGTGTAATCTTTTGAAGTCCTGAGCAGTTGTTTTGAGGTGTGGGTGCTACCATGTTCAGAGCTGGCTTTTTATGTTGTAGTCTGACTATTAAAAACATAGTCATGTTCTCTATGAGAGCTAAGGATGAATTAATTTCTGTTTCTTCAACAACAAACTTCTGTTTCTTCTTCTATTTCTTCTTCTGTTTCTTGTCTCTGTTTCTTCTCTCTCCTCCCAAACTAATTTATAAGAATAGGGGCCAGAATTTTCTTAAAATACTTGTTTCTGAACCATTCAATCAATATCTGAGACCTGGAATATGGCTGCTTTTTTTTTTTTTTTCAACACTGAAAACACTGGCAGCTGATATGGGAACTGTGGCGATTCTGTATCTTGGGGGATTCAACTCCTGTTCAAATGCCTAAGTTAGCATTTATGCTTCTGGCTCCCAGCAGTCTATCTTTCTTTATTATCCATCTTACTGATTTCAGATTGGAACGTACTGAAAAAATACTGGAATTCAGGAGACTGATAAAATGATAATTAAAGCTACAGAAGTGATCAACTATTTAGAAAACAGAAAAAAACCCAAACAGTATCTCACATAAATTTTTACTCTCTTGCATAAACCCTCATTGCAAAAATGATTCCACTTTATCTGTTGGACAATATTCTATAACTAAACCTACTCAACAGAGCAAAATTTTTCAGAATCAAATCCAAATTATACTTCATGCAAGTACTAGTGTAGTTCAGGCAAATGTTTATACTGCATGTTCCTTGCAGTTAGAGTCAGTTTATGCTTACTGAAAGATCTCACCATGAGCACCACAACTGGAAAACTCTGAATCCTTTCATTTCCCTAACTCTGATTTTACAGGAACAGTGCCAGTTCACTTTAACCTTTATGGACGAGATTTTTCTAGCATGTGGCTAAAATACACCCATGGATAAATTTGAAAACCTTGCAAATAGAAGAGTTTTCCACAGATTACTACATTTCTATTCTGCTATAATTATTTATGAGAATAGGGATTCTTCTTTGGTTAATGAACACCATCTGCTAACCAGACAGGCAGTAATATGGAAAGATCTATAAATCATCCCTTGCACAATCTTCAATGAATACGTAGATTTTAGTCAGAGGAAAGCAAAACCACCAAATATATGTTTCCTAAGCTTTCTGTTTGTTGTCTGATTTCCTAGCAACTAACACCAAAGTAGGTAGTTGTTTTAAGTTGTTTTAAGGGAATTCCAGGACCTTTACACTACTGAAAAAGTATCTCCCCTTTTTTTTTTTTCTCAGTTTAACTGCAGGGCTGAAATTTCCAAATTACTGCTTCGAGGTCGGCACAAACTGGGCATATGCCGTATGCAGTTCAGCTGCAAGAAACTTTTCCACAGTGCAGCTGTCTGCATATCTATCCACATATAGCAAGACCAAGTATTTCTGGGCTGGGAATGTTTCACTAGGAACAGAATGGTTTGGGATTTTTCACTATTATTTCAGTGAGAGCTGAAGTCATACAGCAATTTATGGGTTCTGCTTCTGCATTTTTATGTACCCCCAAAGATCACATTTTTTTACTTTGCTGCCATAAACAGCACAAGTTCCATTTATTTGAATAGAAGCAAAGTCTTATCTGATGTTTTCAGACAAATATAAACTTTGGGAGAGTTGGGAGAAGGTTTATATTCATGTAATGAATCAAAGTTTTTTCTAAGCATTTCAGAAAGTTATTCTATCATTACTTTTGTTTTCTTATTTTAGTGTTGTAATGTAGCAAGTGAGTTTAAAGGTAGGAGCACCTAAGTATTTCAGTAAATATTCAGTAAATATTTTGTTAAAATCCAGTAACATCTATATTTTCAGAAAAGCACAACAGAACTGATTCTTACCTCATCCATATGAGGAAACGTAATATAAAGACTTTCTGCCAGCTGGCCAGAGGTTCAGAGATTGTGCTTCTGCTCTGATGTGGAGGTTTCTACTGGCATATGCACTTAAGTCAAAACAATCCAGATGTGAAGTTCACATATTTGCAAAAATCAGTGAGTTCTTTTTTCAGCTATTTGTCAGTGAATACTTAGGCATAAACTCAAGCAATTCTGATCTGTTAGCAAACAATTAATAAATGATTGGCAACATGAGTTCCACACATTCATTATAAGAAATGAATCACAGAGACCTAAACTTTACCACCATTTTATTGGAGCACTTAAGAAGAATCACTTCATTTTAACAAAAAGCCTTTTCTGGGAACATTTGTAATTGGAAGAAAAGAAATGGGACTTTAAAAACAGTTTGATCTTCTTACTCATGTGCTTCACATACCTCATCCAGAGAATATTGATTGAGCTGAGAGAAAATATAAACCTCTCTGGAGAGGGCGTGTGAGTAATCTGAATGCTACCTGCAATTCACAAGGAAGAAAGGTCTGTGCCTCAAAATGCAGCACACAAGCTTTCCACTCATCTGAGCCATTTCGGGTTTAAATGAAAAACATGTCTTTTGTGGCTGTCAGGAAACTGTTGGTAGGAGAAGCTGAGTCATAACTGCCTGTTTAGTTTTAAAATGTTCCCAGCTTTCTTCAGGCTGAGATAAACAGCGATTGGCTTTGTTCTCTCCTGCTGAAACTTCCCTGCCTCCCTGTTCCCACCCCCTCAGGAGCAGAGACAGCGAGTCTGTTGAAAAATCATTCTGTTTCCCAAGCTGGCAAAGCGGCTTTTCCCTCCTGAAATCTGTCCTAAGTAGCTGTGTAAATCCGGCTGCTGAGAGGAAAGAAAGCGAGTAACTCACCTGGAAGTTCCCCTGTAAAGCTCCTCTGCCGCTGACACCTTTTCCTCCACTTATAAAACCTCAACAACCTGGTTTGTTTTGAGAAAAATTAGGCCATCTTCTTATGGCACTGGGGAAGTAAGGGGTGGTGGGTTACACTGAGCTTTCTTTCTCTCCATCTCTCTGATGAAATGTTCGTGGAAATCAAAGTTTCAGGGACTTACCGTTTATCGGTGCTGGCATGCCTCAGGGAAGGAAGTCACTACCTTGTTCTATGTCTCTCCATGGGGACTGAAGGCAGGATTGGTTTGAAATACACTTTAAAGCTTCTTTAGCTCCTAGATTGAGACACCCAGTAGCTTGACAATTTAACTTTGTGGCTGCAGGGCAAACCACATCAGGCTGCAGTAAGATGGGGAAGAGGATAAGAACTAAGCCTGTGCCAATTCACCTGTGAGGTCCAAGTCAGATATGTAAAGATTTTCCCGGGTCATAGCTAACTATTGCTCAACTGTAAGAGCTCTTCTGTTTAAAAGGTGGTTGTTCCAGGGAGTACAGGGTGATGCACTGACAGAGATCAGCGTTACATTGCTGGCATGGCTGGAGTCTTCCTCATACCTGTACTTAGACATCTCTGTTAAGGAAAGTATTTGCATTTAACTAAAGATCTTGATCTATAGCTTTCTGGAAAAAAAAGTATTAAGCAGAGCAACAGCCAAAGATACCTTGTTCAACTTGCAAATTATTCTGAGACTTAATGGAGATTAGATGAGTTTTGCATATGTGTGTGGATTAGTTGAGCAGGTCAAAGGGGTAGTTTATTTGTTTAATGTTATAAAATATGTGCTATAAATAATGGTTCTGATACAGATGCTATTTATCACTTCTGACATACTGCAGAGGTTCTGGACATACAGAGCTCATGGTTTGTTAGATGCCTTTATTAAGTATTTTGGGGCTTTTTTGCATGTGACAGAACCTTCCCTTTGGAGATGAAGCCAAAGAGATTGAAGGAGTTTGGGCTTTACTTACAAAGCTTGAGTGACCTTATAAAAGCTGTGTAAGCAAAAGATAGTGCCTAAATGAAACACTTGGGGGCTTGTAATTTACAGAAGAAAAAAATGCTGCTGCAAGGAAGAGCAACACACTTGTAAAACCAGATCAAACACATAATTCCCTTACTTTCTGCATGTGACAGATGCACAGCCACCCTATTGGCTTCTCTAAAGGTGAAGTGTTGCCTTGGATGTTGCTGATTTGTCTTCCCTGACACTGGGAGGGCTGCTGTGCTTTCCTACTCTGCTGATGCCTGCACTTGGGGACTGAGTCAGGAATAGCATCTTCAGGAGGCTAGTGCTGCACTTACAACACTTCCATAAAGCAATGATGAAACTGTAGTCTCAGGTGCTCAGCTGCTTTGTGCTGTCAAGTCAGGGCCTGCATTTGATCCATTGTTTTACTGCCTTTTTTTTTTTTCTTCTTTTTTCCAATCCAGCTCATAATATGCAAGATCTTAGTCATCCAAGGGGCTGGAGAGTGATATTAGGGCAGTAATTTTTTTTCTGAAAAGAAAAATATATCACTTTTCAAACATGGCTTGTCTTACAATTGCACATTAAAAAAAAAAAAATACACCCACCAAGTGTCAGAAAGCCAGTTTTTCCACTGTGACTTGGCAGCTTGTAATCAATCTCAGTAGGATGAGGGAAATTGTAATGTCTTTAATTTTATGATTTCTAAAGCAGTGGGAAATGGCATTTTTACAACAATAGGAAGCCCTCCCCATTATGACTTAACTTGTGTATTAGTTGAACTAAGTAAGAGCTGAGGATGGATCTGATTCAGCTTTCTAGAACTGATAAAGTTTGAGGCCAATGCAAAAAAAAGTCACTTCTTGTGCTCTGTGTCTCAGTTTGTTCAGCTGTCGAAGCAGATGCTGAGGTATGGTATGAAACACACCAAAACAAGAGGCAGAGTACTTACTGCACAGGCAGCACAAACAGGTCCAGCCTGCCATACTTTTCCTGGGTTCCCTGTGATAGGTCAGGCCCTCCAGCTGAGAATACACATTTGTCTATGGAATGGGTGCTACTGCCTGTCCTTATTCCAGAGCCCCTTGCTGACAGGCTGCTTTGCTGTGTTGTCAGGCTGTGGAGGAGAACTCTCTGGCCCTTCTGGTTCATTTCACAGCCCTGGCTACCCCAGCAGATACCCAAGCAACAGGGAATGCATCTGGTACATCGACACAGCGCCTGGCAGCAGCATTCAACTCACCATTCAGGAATTCGACATTGAATATCACCCAAACTGCAACTATGATGTTTTGGAGGTAAGAGCATTAGATTTACTCCTCTAAAATACAAAAGTTACGTGGGTTTCTGTCTGGAACAGGTAATCCTGAGAACTGCAGGAACAGAACAAACAATTCTACTGTGACTTCCCATTCCTACTGTAGTTAGTTAAGTTTCTCAGGTATTGTCACAGAAGCCACAACGCTCGTATTATTTCTTGCTTTTATGTCTTTGGTGTCTGTATATCATAATCAATAATGATGCTAGGCACTATACACTTCCTAATGAGAGACAAAACTGTTTGGAAAAACTCAATCATCTTAAAAAGTCCATCTTTTACAAAGAACTAAATGTAGCGTGCTGTGCCATGGAGACAATTTCCTGATGTAAAGGAAGATAATGGATCACTGTGTGGATAACTAAGGTGAGACTTTGTGTAGGACCTTCCAAGGAAATGATAATATTTATAACCCTGAGTAAGGAAAACTGTGAAGAATCTTTGTACTCAGAAAAAAAGAGGCAGTGTCCGAGTCATGTGAGGGTGGTGGAACAAGGAGAAAAGGTACCTCTCTAAGGGTGTACTGAACTGTAAGGGCCCCATAAGACTGGAGGACCCTGTTATGTATGACATC
>NW_020955994.1:246576-250029 GCF_003031625.1 Empidonax traillii | reverse complement strand
AATGATAATATTTATAACCCTGAGTAAGGAAAACTGTGAAGAATCTTTGTACTCAGAAAAAAAGAGGCAGTGTCCGAGTCATGTGAGGGTGGTGGAACAAGGAGAAAAGGTACCTCTCTAAGGGTGTACTGAACTGTAAGGGCCCCATAAGACTGGAGGACCCTGTTATGTATGACATCTTTTTGCTCATGTTGGGAAGCAGCCAGGTGACCAATCTCAACTAATGGAGTTGAATAGACTTCCAGTGCAGGAAGAGGGGATAGGAAGTACTTTCAGGAAGAAATTTTTTAGAATTACAGACTTTCTAGATTGTTCTCACTAGAGACACTTGAGATCACTAATGCAATTAGAGTTGTTGGGAGTTTCATCAGTGTTAATACGTGGGTGACACTTTAATGTTTCTGTAATGAACCCAAAAGATTGATTAAGAGATCATGTACCATTCTACTGGAGTCTTTCTTCTGCTCTTTCCCTGGATGATATAATGTGTCACGAGCATGGAGTTAGACAGCTTTCTGTCCAGCACCTGCACCTACTCCCTGCTGCCCATTCCCACATTAGTAGCTTTGGTTTCTCCAGCCTATGTTACTTAGTGCACATTAATCAGCATTGTTCCTGGAAAACTTAAACCAACATCCTAAAGCAGGTCCTTAAATATACAGCTTCCAGATAGATAGATAGATAAATAAATATTTGTATGAGTAGAAGAGATGTGTAACCTAACTCCAGCTTTCTGGCTGTAAAACAGGCTTCTCTAGCTTAGCAATGCAGTGGAAGTCTTGATCAAATGGACACTGTGCTTTGAGTATCCTATTGACTTTGGGACTTCTGTAGAATGCAAGTGTAAGGAAGTTGTTCCATGAATTCTCCATCAATAGTATTGACAAGTATGACAGTATGTAACATTGCTGACACCAGGGACTGTGAGTAGATGACCTGTATTTTCTGGTTTGAGTATTGATAAACTCTTTTGTATTGCATCTTCATTGTTGTTTGTTCCCAAAATTGTTAGATTGAAGTTAATCTGCCTGTAGACTTCAGTTATGTCTCTGTTGACCAGAGAAATCCATTAAACAGCAGTCTAAGTCTGTGGATGTGGATGACCACTTCTTGAATAGTCTCAGAACAATGCCCACATCTGCAGATGGCTATCTAGGAGCTATTACAATCCAGTAAGAGTACAGGTGGCTGGCAACCATTTGTTTGACAACTCTTTGGAGAGGGAGGGCTGGCCTAAAACCAACTGAGTGCATGGCCGGACACAGACTGCTTAAAGAAGCTGTTTAAGAGGATCCTACAGTTTTCTGCTGTATGTCCCTGAGCAAGGTATTCACCTTATGGTTTGGGTTTTCTTTCTTTACCATTTGAAGCCTAGTTACTATGCTTTGCTTCTTTCCAAACTTACTCATTCATCTGCACAGACACCCACCTTGCTGTTTGAGCCCCTCTGCCTTCCTGCCCTCAGAATTGGCGTGCCTCTGAGTTACTTGTCTCCTGACCTTGGTTCATCCAGTTCCCAACACCTATCTCTGATCTGCTGACAGATAACCTAATATAAATCAACTTACTGGGGAAAACTGGTTCATGCCTTAGTGCAAGATCAAAGGCCCTGCCTGGCAGTGTAGAGCTTCCCTGCCAAACTGCAGGCACTTGGTGGAGCTTTATGTACCTTTCTACAGAAATATTTTCTTGCTTTTGTTATAAAAATACACATTTGCAGGAGGATTGGCATAGTCTGCACAGAACAAAGCATGGCTCAGATTTATTGGGGGAAAAAAAGAACATGGTTAACCATTTTCAGAAGCTGCTCTATCTTGTCATCTTCTTTCCCTTAGTGGTCTACATAGGTCCAAGCTGAAAACCACACACATGTTTGCAAAGTGTTAGAAAAAAAAGAGGTTTCTGATGTGCTTTTGATACAGTGTGTTTCGGTGTCTTTAAGTCTCACATTATCTTCCCGAGAGTATCCTGTCTACCATTTCTTTGGGTTCAGAAGTCTGATTTTTCTCAGTTATTGTTCTAATTTCACTTTTTCCTTATCTCTGAGTGGTGACGTCTACCATTTCCTGCTTTCTTTCAAGTCAAACAACTTTCCAGTTGTAATAGGAAGTCAAAATCAGTACTAAAGTAGCTCTGCAGTCTGCTCTCCCTCCATGTCCCATTAACTCTCTCTACTACCTGAAATAAGCTGTCTTGTAATAAATATTTCCCAGTAATCACAAAACTTGCTCTTATGGATGCATTGAGCTTTTGGTTAGAAACACCCTTTGAGCTGGCAGAGAATTGTACAAAAATTCTAAGAGATCTTTCCCCTGCAGCCGCTTTGCTGCTAACTTTATTTTTATACCATAGTTTCTTGAACATTCCTCTCTTGCCCATTTGTCTGAAGCATACTTGGTTTTGTAAAATGCAGCATCTCCCTTCCCTTTCCTTTGACAATGCCTCTTAAACAAGCTGTCCTTTCCATGTCAGTATCCCAGGATTGCATATATTTCACCGAGACTGGTGAATATTTTTTTAATGTAAAAACCTCAAGTTATCCCCATGGCTCAAGTGTTTAACACATTCTCCTTTAATCTTTCTCCCTATTTCTTTTATGACACTGTTGCTCCCTGTCTTTTTTCTTCCTCATCAAATTCCATTCCTTTTATAAATATCTAAAAGCAAATTTTAAGTTGTCCATTAAGATGTTTTCTAGAAATGTTTCATGGAAATAGAAGCCATTATTTTGGACACAAGGAAAGAGTTAAAATAATTTTTGTAATGGCTTCTATTGAAAAAACAGACATAGAGGAAAATGACCATGTCTGCTTTGTTAAATTATGACACCTTCTCCTTAGTGCAGACCAGATTGTTATAAAAACATCTGCCTCAACAAGATGTAGGTCTGAGCTGAAAAAGAAGGAACACTGTCAATCTATTGCACTCCTAAGTCTTTATTAGATGCTCTGGTCTTCTCATTTAAATATAAAGAAGCATCAAGTATTACCAAAGTTCTTGATTTTCTGTCAAAGCCATGCTCTCTCTTTGCTGGAAGCTATATCTGAACAGGGATCAGTGTTATTCCCAGAAAATCTGTGTCATAAGGGTGACCAACCACATAAAAACAGCTTTCTGTTGCTCATAACTCTGGAATGCTGACTGTTAACAATAAATGGAGCTAACGGGGCAGAAGCAAATGATAAGAACAGATTTAAACCACGGGCTTTATGTCAGTATCCTGCAGCCCTGCTATGCCATTCAATATCACTTTATGTCTGGATCAGGTACTCCGGTCAGACTAGCTGATTTTGTTTTTATTTTTATTTTTGGGTTTTTTTTTCAGCTCAGACATCATTTTTTGTGAGCCACACCCTTGAATTCATTCTTTCCATCCATTCTCTTTTCTCTCTTTTTTTTTTTTTTTTTTTTTTTTTTTTTTTTTTTTTTTTTTTTTTTTTTTTTTTTTTTTTT
>NW_020955994.1:125666-245546 GCF_003031625.1 Empidonax traillii | reverse complement strand
TTTTTTTTTTTTTTTTTTTTTTTTTTTTTTTTTTTTTTTTTTTTTTCATGTGGTAACTATTGGTTTTCCTCTTTGGAGCCAAATATAATATTTTATTGTTTTTTGTCATGGAAACACTCGAATTTGTTTTTGTTCCAGCCCTTGTGAAAGCATCTGATTAATTGAACTGGCCTAAAGGAGAAAAGAAAATACACTCCTAGCTGCAAAGATCATGCCTCTGACTGCTTTTTATTTTAAAACTGTGCAGAAAGCTGTTGCTGAACAGTTAACAATGTAAATGAGGCCCACAAACCTCAGATTTCCATCAATATTTCTTCCCCATCCTTAATTCTTTCCCAACAGGTCAATTCTAAATGTTCAGCTCAGGCCAAGCTAATTTCTGAGGTAATGCTACAGAAATCAGCAGGGTCTATGTGAGAGCTGGGTTTGGTTCCCCTGTTTGTGGTGTGCAGATGGCCCCACAGAGCCCCAGGAATGATGTGAGAGGCTGGTCCATGAGGCTTATTAGATGCATATTAGAAACTCCTGCTGTTTCCTCTGCCACGCAGCTTCCCTAGGCTGGTTTAGATGATTAAGAGCATGTGTTCCAGCTAGATCTCATGCTGTGCCTCTGACTTAGGGAATATACCACAAACACATTTTAAAATTCACATTTTGAACAGACTTCTGACAAATGCAGCTGTCACTGGGCCTCACAAGCAGCCAAGCAGTAAGATTTTTCTGAAGACACTGAGCTTCCAGGCTGCTTCTTTAGACTGTGACAACTTCATTACAGATTCTGAATTTGAGCTGTGATTTCATCCATACTCTTGAATGCCCTGAGACGATCGATTGGACAGAGGAGCCATTATCTATTCAAGTCAGGCAGCCTCCCTGCAGAATGCAAAAAAGTGCTGTCTCGGTCAAAATAAAAATGTTTAGGTTATTAAGGCTGTGTTATCAGCCACCTAAGCAAAATGCAGTCTTTTGAACATTGAACAGACTATGATGTTTATAAAAAAATCAATTCCTTATTTCTTCTGGGGATGCAAGCTTCAGTTTCTGAGATCTCACATTAACCTGTAGTCACTGAATATTTTTTCCAGTTAAACCCCAAATTTTTTCTCTTAAATCTCTAACATCAGAGCAGTGTCAGGCCCTGTGAGCAGTTAGTGAGCATACAGTTAATCAAATTATGTAACAATGCACTACAGTCACCCCTGGAAGTGGGAGGACTAGCTCAGTTCTTTGTTAGACTTGCTCTGATATTTAGCTTGTACAAAAACCAAACTTCTTCTAGGGATTAAAAGTATTATTAAAGACCTTACTAAAATACTGAGTTTTCCCTCATCTAGAAGTGATCAGAGGAAAAAGGGGTCACATAGAAAGCTGTTTCTTACAGTACTGTCACTTTTAGGGAGAGATTCATGGATTGTTTCTTTTGACCCTTTTGATGTTTACTAGACTAATAAAATATTGGAGCAGACTTGAGATGCTACTGGCTGGAAAATTCTGATGGGTTTTGTTGCCTTATCTTCCTGTTCTCTCCTTTTTTTTGGAGGGTGGGGGGTTGGGTGGTTTTTTTTGTTCATTTGCTTGTTTGTTTGGGATTTTTTGTTTTGGGTTGGGTAGTGGGTTTTTTTTGTTAGAACTTGCTGTTCTCTAGTTTAGCTTTAGGATTTATACATAATATATGTTTATACAACGAGAATCTTTCCATTACTGGTTTAATTGCTGAAGGACAGTGGCGCATTTAATGTGGTGTATCTCTCCTAGTTTTTACATTTGAGGTTACTGTCAAGCTGCCTTTTGCAGCTGGTGCCCTACCAGGGACATACACATGGAAGGTGGTAGACTCTTAGTATCAGGTGGCGTCTCATTAGCATGCAGGAAGCCAAGAACATTCAATCATTGAGGGCTCTTAACATCAAAATCACGTCTGGATTTGGAAATTGCACTGAGGATGTATGTTTTCTTCTGCTTTGAGACAGAGGACTAGGGAAGCTGAGCCAGTTCCACCGGTTGTAAATGGGCTCAAACTGAAATCTTACATCCCTTCTTGGAAAACAGTAACAATGGTTCAGCACTGCCACCTCATTCACTTCATTTGGTTTAAAAGTACATTATAAGTACACAATAGTGCTGGTGATGCTTAAGAGAGAGGTGGTTTTCTGATTTATAACTGCCTGAGGCACACTCTTCTGAATAGGAAATAATTACTCTTTGAAGTCAAAACTTGTCTTCTGTGGCAAATATATGTATGATATATATCCTTGCTTCCAAAGAGTATTATTGAAATGTATTTTACTTGACCAATTGCAATTTTTTTTTATCAGAAGGAGTGATGAAGTCTAGCCCAAATTTAATAATCATCCTTAGTAATGTCTCTAAACATCAATAGTGCAAAACATCAGCACAGATTCCTGCAAAGGGAAGCAGTTTGTTTGCAGAAGAATGCAAAAAAAGTCTGCATTTATATGCACACAGAAACGAAGTGCTAATCCTGAAGGTAAGGGGAAGAGGAATGTAGCCCAGTCCCCAGACAGAAACTTCTATTTAATGCAGAACTATTCTGAAATAATCTAGAATTTCATACGTGGTTTAATCAGGTGGTTCAGATACCAAGTAAACCTGCAGAGAAAATAACTCTTATCTGCTTTACATTTAAAGATGTCTAATCACTTTCAATACTTTTAGGTTGGATTGCTTTTTTCCTTCTAGCTAAACAGTTTTCATGTACTCTGTGTGGCAAACGGTCTCTGTGGAAAACTTTGACAGTATTTCTTCCATTTCTAGGTCTATGGTGGCCCAGATTTCCTCTCTCCTAGGCTGGCCCAGCTGTGTGTTTCGAGATCAGCACAGAACCCACTGCGAGTCTCTACCACTGGCAATTCAGCCATTGTCCGTTTCAAGACAGATGCAGCAGTGACAGGGAGAGGTTTTAATGCCTCCTGGCAAGAAAATCCAGGCGGTGAGTATACTGATTAATACCATGAGAATTTCAGGAAGTCAGAGAATCAAGGAACAGCCGTGCAAGCACTTAAACAGCATAGGACTCAAAGCTGAAGGAGAATGTTGGTGTTAATAGATTTGGTAACACTAAGAGATGGTGAAAAACACACAGAGGAAAAAATTGTCTAAGTAGCTGAAATCTACGCCTATTTATGTATTTTTTGCGGGTTTCTTCTCTACAAAATAATTCAAAATATTCCTGTAATCAAAAAAAAAACATTTGCATGCTACCAAGTTCTTCCCACCTACTTTCCCATACAGAGTCCCTTATTAACTGAATGATCTTTTTGGTTTTAAACAGTAGAGTAAAAAATATCTGAGAATGTGGCTTAACTTGATGAACTCGGTGGACTCCAAAAATATTTGGAGTGATTAGTAAATACTTGAACTCTATAAGGTTCATCCACACCCCATGTGATTGTTTGTTCATAGCCTTACTGGTAATCAGTAAAAGAGACATGCTTAAAAGACTCAACCACATGTCTCTACATGGGAGTTCTTATGAAAAGGCCAATTATTGGAAAATAATTGCTATGAAAAGTGAGCAGAGGCAGATTTTAATTCTTGAAGTTTTGCTTGATTAAGCACACTGATTCATTAATTTGTCAAGGTTTATATTTCTTGTCTCTCACAAGTTTTATGAGAAAGGCACAAGGTTTTTTTTGAATAAAAGTACTCTACAATAGTCCTTTGAATTAATCCCCTTCCTAGATCTGGCAGCTTATTTTTTCTACTTAGGCCCCCTGAAGCTTTCTCATCACTTTACATCTTGCCTGTTGTACTTCAATCCCCCTCTGGCTTCTAAAATACCCACTCACTAGAACGCAATAACAGTATAGTTTTTTTATCCTTCCAGCAGGCTGCCTCCATCTTCAGCAATCCCAATATCTTTCCCTCTCCCCCCTCCGTCCCTGTACAAGATACAAAAGTCCATTTGTTTGTGTTGGTCCTGTTGAAAGGCCTGGTACTTCCCACACAGGATCCATCATTCCAAGTTATTTAGATATTCATGAGCACTGGAACTGTTCTGGTCAGAAATATCTGAAGGTGGAATCCTCAGTAAACCCTCAGCTTCATGGGGTAGAAACTTGAGGCTTGCAATTGCTCTGCTGCTCATGAGCAATGACGAGCTCCCAGCTGTCTTGATATAGAAGTAGTTTTCTCACCCTGTGCTCAGCTAGGAATAGTCATTGCTTTCTCAGTGTGCCAGGTCTGTGGTGTTCAAATGAACGGTATTTTGGATTGCTTTTGCAGTATCTAGGGTAAAGGAATACCAGCACTAATGCTTCAGCCTTTGCAATATCTACTACCAGCCTGGGGCTAGAAGGAAACTACTCACAGAATTGTTGCATATTCAACTATAATGATAATATTATACTTTCCTGACAGTGATTTCCATTGATTTTTGTTGCAGCCAGGACACTTCAACAGTTGTAGCACTCATCTTACAAAAGTTTAATGTACAAAATATAAAGAAGGAGGTGTTCTTAGTTTAAAAATAGAGGTGAATTCTTGCTAAGCATAACAGAGAAGAGCTTATGATTAAAATTGATCATGTCTTTTTCAGGCTGTGGTGGTGTTTTTCAAGCTACCAGTGGGGAAATCCATTCTCCAAACTATCCTCATCCTTATAATGACAACACAGATTGTTCTTGGGTTATCCAAGTTGACTACGGCCACAGAGTACTATTGAATTTCACAGATTTTGACATTGAAAATCACCATTCGTGTACCTATGACAATGTTGAAGTAAGTAACAAAAGATATTTTAAAATATTCTCTAACGAGTTTGGTGAAATGCTTGCAAAATAACCTCATACATAGGTTACTGTTATTATGGCACACTTTCCCATTCATAGTGCAGTTTACCACATCTTGTTCCAAGCCATGGATGAACTGCCGACACATATAACAGATTGCCCACACTCTGTTACAAACTCAGTAGAGAGGGAGGTCCATCCACATCCAGAGGGAATTGTGGCTGGCTGGTTTTCTTTATGTATGCACTGTGTATTCAGGTGCTCCTCAGCTGTCTGTTTAATTGCTTCATTAGAGCCACTGCTCTCTGTAAGGCTTTCCATAGCTGCTGGTTCGTGAGTTTTTGTTGATGCTACAGAAATTCAAATTGCTGCTCAATCAGTGCACAACAACGAAGAACTCTGCCCATCTCCACTTGGCCTTTTGGGAGCAGAGACATGAAATCCTGACCTTTGATGTCAGATTGCACTTCACTCAGTACAAAGGCATGTGTGAATCAGTACTAGTCAGATAAAGCACAATGGCTGTAGCCCAAAATCCAGCTTTCCTCTCCTTGATAAACTGTCATTCCCAGAGAACTCAATTTGGCAGGAACTGAGACTCTTTTGAAAACAGCATCAGTTTTAACAACATTGTCTCGTAAAGCTTTATTGTACTGAACCAGAAAAAAAAGGAAATGTGTCCCCATTTTGCTGAGCAGAACTGAAGATTTCATTTGACCACAAAGCATCTTTGTACAGTGACTGTTCTTCCTGGTTTTTTTCTGGTTATGAAGCATAGAGAAATATGGTTATGTCTTTTTATTTACATTACTAACTACATCAGGGGACCATTGAAAGGGAATTTTCAAGTCTTCTATGCTATCACACAGGAGTAGGAAATCAAAGTGCCTGACAGAAACATGGGCCATCTGAGATGGCAGTACTCATATTAATGCAAAAAAAACCCACACAAAACCATTCACCAGTTAAGGGCTAAATTCTTAAAAGGCCTGATATACAAGTTTCTCTTTTAAACCTGATGCCAATGGGTGTGTGTACCTATCTGTACACTTTGTGGAATACTTGGCTCCATGAGCTCCTTGCAGCTACAGGAACAACTCCCCTTACCTGACACTTATGAATGGAGTCTGCAGATCACTGCAGTGCAGTGACATCCTTTGTCCTCCAATGCTGTAGGAGTACCTGTTTGCTTCTGCTTTTTTGGTTTTCTGGGGGTGGTGAAGGAGGGAGTTGCCCATCAGCCCCCGCTGTGCAAACACAACTAAAGCAGCAACGTGAACAGGGAGATTTAAATTTAATGCAGGCATTAATCACTGCCCACCAAGTGGAGTGTGGTTTGAAAATTGATGAGGGAGAATGCTGGTTTGAAGCCAAGAGATAATGAAGGGCTCTGAGGCTTTGGTGCATGAGGCAGTGAAGAGCTTTTCAGAGCTCATGTAGAGGAATCAGCAGGGCAAAAAAGGAGTAGATGAAGTTTCTTTCATTCCTAGTATGAACATCACTTGATACCAACAGCTAGATGTGATTTGTGTTCATCTCATTGCAAAGACTTGTTATATGCCTGACACATAGGAAAACAGAGTGAGGGAACAGAGAGGGACTGGAAATGTGTAAGTAGATGCCTATGAATGATTTAGGAATTGCATTCCCAAAGGTTTGTAAATGGAAAATACAGGCAGCTAAGGAAGCAAGTGGGTTGTTTTTCTCTCCCTAATGTAGGAACAACTACCATGTATGAGTAACATAGTGGTCCCACCCTTTTCTGTTTCTTGAATTTTGACTTATCTTTATGGATTTTATTTGCTCTGTGAGTTCTCTCGGGGCTTCCCTCTTCCCTTGAGTTTACCAACGGTCTTTTCCTTTATCCTTCCTCTTCTAGATCCACTCATTTTTTCCCTGTGTTATGACTCAAGTTTTTTTTTTTAAATATATTTCTGTGATAAATTCTCTTCTATGGAGATCACATGAAAATGTATTTCTTTCCTCTAAGGTTTTCCACTGCACGTGATATGTGAGCAAAATGGAGGAAAGGAAAGCTCCTTCTTGGCTATGCTGCAAGCCCAAAAAGCCCAGTGCCTTTTTCAGTTCTGCCCAGTGATTTCCCATGTGAATCTGAGCACAGATCTAGGTTGAGCCAAATGAATTCTGAGCTCCTGATGGTAACCCACAGGGTAACTGCCCTGAGCTCCCTCTAGAGCCAGTGGAGGGAGTGCACGGTTGATTTTATTGATTCCTCTGTTTCTGTGTCCCATTTGTGTACCTTATTTGTTCTCAGAACAGATGAGCACCTCATCATCTGCTAAATAAGGATCTCGAATATAACTCAGTAATATTCTGTAGAAAGCATAAGATCTTTGAGTAGACTCTTTTGCTGTCACTGTCACCATACATAAGGAATAAATTTTTAATTCCTCTCTGTATACTAGCCCATTTCTATCTGGAGAGTGTGTCTCACAACAAACAAATTTCTTTCTTTGAAGAAAAATAGAGGGAAAGAAATAGTGAGTGCACTAGTTGCTGTATTTTTGGCCATGTTTAATCAGTAATGATGGTATGCCAGGAGAGCAGGTCAGCAAGAGTTTCAAGTATTTGGGGATTGAGGAGGATGTATCTGAGAAGGCAATGCTTGTAGCACAAGGTCCTGAGAAGGAGAGGAAGAAATAGTTTGTTCTGTCCAGTGACTTTGAATAAGTAATTGTTATTTTTCTTTCCTGTTGCAGTATAACAAGTAATACACAGGAATGTAGAAATGTAAGCTTCTGGCATCTGTAGAGGAGGTATGACTTCATTTATTCCAGGTACTAGCAGAGAGAGTCTTCCGAGAGAGAACAGCTAGAAATATGTGGAGTTTTTATGGCTCAGAAGACAAAAGTTGCTGTCCTTTCATCATGTGTTTTTGCAAAATTCAGGACACGTTTGAAGAAGAAGGCAATGATTCACTCAGTTATGTTAATTGTGGAAAGGGAATAGAAAAGCAAATTGCTGCTATGCACAGTGAAACTGAAAACTTGGCTTTTAAGTAAGCAGATGCATAATTTTCCTTTACTCATGCAGCCACAAAAATGCATTTCTTGAATGTTTGCAAAACAAATTTAAGAGACTGCAGAAAGACACAACTCTTTTCAGAATTAGTGTGTGAATATTGTGATTTCTGATCTAAATTAAAGCCTGAAATCGTCCCTATAAAATAGTTTAAATTAAAAATAACAGGTGAACGGAAATGATGCAGCCATAAAAAAACAAAAAAAACATATGTTCCTCTTCCTGCTTAACTTGTAGCTGCTGTAACTCCTAAGAGTTGCTGTTGTATCCTACTAATGCTTATGCTGAAACATTGCTTGAGGCAAGATTTGTAGCAAGTGAAAAGAGTGAATCACTCCTGGAGTTTCTCAAAGAGGAGACAGTGCTATTCTTCAAGCAAGATTCCCAGAAACAGCAAATACATTTGATGTAGAAAACATTCCTCTGACTTCAAGCTCTTCTCCTAGTATTACCAAAGAAAGACTTCTTTATTCCAGAAAGCTCTTGGAATGAAATGCCTACTTGGTCTCTTATGTTACTCATCCTTAATGTCTTAATAAGTGAGAAAGCTCAACCACTGGAGTATCACGACAGTCCATGTGTCACTGGTCACATCCTCAGCTGGGCAGAGGTGCACAGATCCATCAAAACCAGCATGTTAGGAGAACTCTAGTCAGGCCCTCTCTCTATGCTCTCTCAATGCAATGCTTATTCTTAATTCTAGCATTCAGAGAAAATCCTCTTGCTACTGTCTAGGGAAAGACAGTGCCTTCATTCTTAAGGGTTATTTTGTTAGTCACTACTTTTTTTTTCATGTTTCATGGTTTGTGGTTTTTAACTTCAAGCAGTCTGATTTCTATACAGAATATATGTGCAGAGAAAGAATAAACACTGTACACTATGAATTAAAGGACTGATTGTGGCAGGATGCCAAGAGAGAAGAAAAGGTTGAATGGATGGATATTTTTGGGTCTCTTGACCAGGTACTCATTTTTACAAGCATTACAGAACACTTAATACTCCTTCATAAGGTCTCACACAAGCTCTCCAGTGTTCACAGAATCACAGGCAAATGTTTAATTCATGAGTACAGCACTGACTGTGTAGGGTATGTCAGTGGATTAAGCAGGAGTTTTGTCCTTTGTTTCTCGGCTCTGAGGTTTTATTTGAGAGGGGTCACTTTTCTCCCACCTACTGTTTTTATATTTTTTTTCAATAATGTGCTTAAAGGCCTTTGAATACTGGAGGCAGAAACATCGCCTCGTGTTACACAGTCTTGTTAGAAATCTCTAATTCATTGGTGCTGCCTTGAACAGACTTGCCAGAATTTGAGGCACTTTGAAGTAAAAGAAGGCAATCTCAATAAGAAGTACATATCTTCCAATCTGATGGCATTATTTTGCTCAAAGAGAGTTTTTATGTAGCTTTAAACATTCTGGCACCTGAGTATCTTCCCGTACTTCTATTCATACTTTAATCCAAATTTTCCTGCAACTGAGTCATAGGTTGTATTAAATGATGTGCCTGTGGCAGTGCAGGATGTTAATGCTGAAATGGGAACTGAATTCAACTGCTGTTGCTGCCCAGTAAGTAGCCCAAAGGCTCTTCCTCTGTGGGTCATGCAACTGTGCTGGGGGCTCCAGCACTTGTCACTTCTGAAACCAGACACCTGAGCTCTGAGAGTGGCCCATGTCTCCAAACACAAAAACAACACCAGTGGGAGATTCTGAGACTGTGGCCATTTTTCTTTCTCTCTGGTTTCTTTTCTTATAATTTTGATGCTGCTTAAGCTATAAACTCATTGGTTCTATCTTCTCTGTCCTTCTCTTCCTGATTGTGAAACAGAGAGGAAGGAAGCAAAATTATCAGCGGTAGGGGAAAAACAAAAAGGAGAAGGAAGGCATTTGTGGTAAAATTAAAAGTGAAGTTTTGTAAACCCATCTTTACTTTCTTCCTCCCTCTTTTTTTTTTTTTTTTACTTTTCTTACTCTCTACTTAAATAGCACTCCATGTATATGTGTGTAATTCAGCACCCTAAAGGTATTAAAAAACACAGATAGACGGACTCTGATCCTTGTTGTTGAGTGCATGTATGTAAAAAACATAATCCTAATGACCTTTTATCCAGTATCAGAGCTCTCACTGGTACACCAGTTGCATGTTAGGGCCAGTTTAAAAGTTTTAACTGAGGCAAGATGTAGAGTTTAAGTGAGTAAAAGCTACATGTTAGTCTTAACAGAGGACCAGAGACAGAAATTGAGGGAATGGCCTGAATTGTGTCAGGAGAGGTTTAGGTTGGATCTTAGAAAAAGTTTCTTCACCCAGAGGGTGACTAGGTGCTGGAACAGGCTTCCCAGGGAAGTAGTCACAGCACCAAGCCTGACAGAGTTCAAGGAGCATTTGGATGATACTCTCAGGCACATGTTGTGACTTTTGTGGATGGTCGTGTGCAGGGCCAGGAGTTGGACCCTTGTGGGTGCCTTCCAGTTTGGCATATTCTGTGATTCTGTGAAACAACAAATGTATGGAGGCATCTGGATTGTTAAAGGACAGATGCTTCTACTTGACGCATTTCTGTTACAAGGGCCACAGTAACTTCAGACTGAAATACATGCATTTTTTGAAAATTGTCACAGAGTTAAGATAGGCAATGCACAGTTTGTTTGCACTGCCCGTACCCATACTGATCTATATCAGAATCAGAATATATGAAACGTAAGAGAGAGAATGAAATAGAAACCTTCTCAATATTGACGTTGAAACCAAATACTTCATTTGATCTTTTTGTAACAGGTATTTGATGGTCCTAACAGTGAAGCACCACTTCTTAGAAAACTGTGTGGAACAGAGCATCCTCCTCCTATCACATCCTCCAAGAATCTGATGTACATCCGACTGCACTCTGATATGAGCATCCAGCACAGGGGCTTCAGTGCTCGCTTTACTGAAGGTAATTTCATCATTTGCATTAATGCATATCTATCTAATCACCACTGTGTTTGTATCAGACACAATCTTTTAGCCCTACTGGTAATGGGAAGTGTTGTTTCTATATATGTAGCACACCAATGTGTATCTATCATGACTGAATTTTTCCAAATTATGGGTTAAAGAATTTAAAATCTGAGGATCACCTTAGATTCTTCAACTGGGAAAAAAAACCCATACTTTTTATGCCAAGGCATCTAGAACACATCAGCCACCTCTTTTTCTTTCTCCCTAGAGGGTTAGCTATCCTCAATATTCCTGAGAAAAATGTGCAGCTGGCAGTTTTCACAGACCTAGTGACAAAATAACATTTTATATGTCCATCCATCCGCATGAATCTGAAAAGTTATAAAAGAATTCTATGTGGTGCTGTTGATGAAGTCCATGGATTCAGGCCTGCACACTCTGCCAAACATCAGCTATCCAATTTGTGGAGGACTAATTGGAGCTTTACATGGTTTCCTTTTTAATGAAAAATGACACCAACTGGGCAGAATTTATCATGAAATTACATACTATTTGACAACTGATGATTTTCTTTCACTTTTTTCACAATAATTTGGTAAACTTTTTTTCTCCAAGATACAGCCATTTAGTTTTGTGGAGAAAATAATTTTCTTCTCAATATTCTTTTCACTATAAATTACTAGTTTTCCTAGAAATGTTTCTTTCTTTGAAAATATTGTTAAAAATTCTGAAGAAAAGGAGGAACTTGCATCAATAAAAATCTCAGAAACCTCAGTTACTGAGCTACTAGTTAGATACCTAATTAAACATTTCCAGCTAATAGCTGTGAGAACCTAATCTGTTAAAGTTTCTCAGAATACATTTACTGGATTCAGTCCTGCACAGACCATGTCTGGTGATCACATGCTCCCTGCCTAGGATGCTGCAATCCAGCTTCCCTCTTCCTCAGAAAATCCTGTTAAGACCCATCTCCTGTTGGCTATTTTAGACAGCACAATAAGTGAATCTGATTCTTTGGTCTCTTCCTCTTCACCCTGCTGTTTAGTCATGTGTTAAACTCTGACCTGGGGACTTTGTGAGGAGCCACTATGCTTAGAGGTGAGGCTTGGCAGCACTCAGCACTGCCAGCTAAAGTTATGCAATCAGCCACGCTCTTGCACATGTGCTACACCTCACACAGTTGCAGTGTTGCTGACACAGCTCACAAGAGGATCCTGCTAATGCAATGTGGTGCCATCCTTGGGTGTTGGAAGGTTGGGGAGAGTTACTTGTGATTTTTTTTCTTTCTAATGTCCAACATATGGCAAATGACCAGAGAATTGGGTGTATTGCACTACCCTGAAACCAAGTTATTTTGGCCCCAAGATTTCTCTTCTGCGCTATGAGTAGATGAAAATCATCAGGTCTATTCTCAAGTCACTCTGGCTTTTCTCAGGCAGGTCAGGCAGGTACAGCATGGCTGTGGATTCAGAACAAAAAAATACATCCAGTGCTGGAAGCTAATCCTTAAGTCTCTTCTTCTGATAAATTACTGCTGTGAATTTTATCATTTCACATCGATGTACCAGGTTACAGGTTGTGCATCCATTGTCACCACAGAACCTAAGAAAGGTGATTTGTATCTATAAATATTCATGTGTGTATATGATCTATGTGTTTCATTCTAAAGCGTGTGGAAGTTTCATACAGTCAGATTCAGTTGGGGCAGCAATTTCCTCTCCTCTGTATCCTGCCAAATACCCAAACAATCAGAACTGCAGCTGGATTATTCAGGCTCAGGAACCATGTAAGTAAAAACATCTTTTATAGTTAGCTGGGATGACTAACATCCTCATCTTCTTTTCTGTAATAACAATGCAAAATTCCTCCTTTATTTCTTTAGGAAGTTCTGCATCCTGGTAGTTGGAGAGAGTGGCTTTCCTAATCTGTCACGAGTCAGATTTCACTGTAAAAGATTTAGCGCATAGTGAGGAAAACAGTTTACAACTTTGTCATCTTAGCCCATTTACTGTGACCCAAGCGTTACAATTATAAATGAGGTGTTGAATACTATGTGGAGTTGGATTCATCTGTGAGAAAATCTAAGGGTTTATATATAATTAAAGCACTTGTATTTAGCTGACCTTATTTTGATCTCGATTTTTCAAGCTAGAGTTGTGATTCAAGAAATGTATGCTCTTAACATTTAAAAAAAAAAAAAGATTAAATTATGAGAAAAGGTACAGAAGAATTTCAATTTCAAATGCAAACAAAAATTGATAAATAAACTGGTCTATGTGCATAGATACGCTCTCAGATATTTCTAATTTTACACAGATTTATGATTGGTCATAAAAGACCAAATATTTTTCATCAGATGCTGGTATTACCTTTAATACCCACTATTATGTTTATATTTTATAAGATTCCTAAAAAAAAAGTGTATGTGTTAAATCCTCTAATAGTATCATGGTATCTGTATTTTTAATAGGAACTATTCTACTTCAGTTGTGCATCTGATATTTAGCCGGATTTGTTAAAAACATAGAATATTCCAATCACATTTATAAGTTTATTTTGCTAATTTCTAAAATGAAAATCAATTTGCCAAAGAAAACACCAAAACACAAATCAGGAGACAAGCAATACTTTTTTTTTATTTAGCATAGTTTCATACACAAATACATGAAAAGGACATCATCAAAGCTGTTCCTCACCTATACAACGTTTATTTTTAAAGACAATCTTTTCCTGGACACAGGTTGAAAACTCATACATAACTGTTGTCTCCTGAATTACATAAATATGAGAAACCAGAAAAAGGCTGTAGAAGGAGCAGTGACTTTCTCTGCCTACCACCAGGGCCACCACATGTCACATGTTAGAGCTACATGTGGCTTCATTTTGCCATCTCACAGCACTACCTACACAAACGGCGTGCATGCGTTGCATAACCATACACAATAGATTTAGCCAATGGCAAGACACAGCAGAGTTCCTGCCCTGCTTTTACCGAGAAGGCCAACAAGTCTCCTGCCCTGGCCACCCACTGTGTTTTTCCTTTTTGCTCTGTATCCTGAGGACCTGCATTGATAGCTGTAATTGATTGGCCAGCCAGGACACAAAGAGCGCGGAACACGTGTATGCAGCTGAATGCCAGTCAGTGGCACCCCGCTGGATGCAGCGCCGGGGTCCATGTCTGTCATGCAGCTTATTCTTGTCAATTAAGTGTGGCCTGGTGAGAAGCAAAATATTTGTGTCAAATTCAGCCTGGTCAACGTGGGAGAAAACGTAGTTATCACCTACATTGTGAGACTCTTTCTGACCCACTCAAACGGCCAGGACTAACTGCTGTCACAGACCGGTGTCTGCGAGATGGCCTCTCTTCTGCCAGTTGTGACTTTACCCTTGTTCATATCAGGCAAGCAAGAGCCAAATGAGATTCAAAAATACCCTGAGTCCTAAATTCTCTTTTTCAGAATGTAGCCTGCAGTCCAAGAGTGTGGAAAATCCAATTCTGTACAAGTATAGCTGAGGGTAGTTAATGATCCTTTGACCAGTCCAATTGATGAATATGGAATGTTACAATACAATGAAAGAACTGTCTCTTTCTAAGCCTGGAGCAGGGCAGAGACAGTTCACATTTTGTCCAGATCTATGGTATAGATTGCAAAGGGACAGAAGGTCATGGATGTGTAGAAATATGTTTTGTTTCTGAACGTGTGTAGATTTCCCATGTTGTATTTGCTGATGCTTTCAGTATATAATGAAACTGTTCAGATACAAGGAAACTTACATTTATGAGTACGTGTTAAATCCTATGCTTCTAATGTTGACTATTCTAGAAGGTACTGAGAGGTGAAGTGATCTACCAGGACCTTTGCTCTAAAGGTTAATACACTTCCATCAAATTCATTCAACTTATCATGGAAAAAACTACTTCAGATATTATACTTTATGGGACTGATTGACCTCAAGGGAAAAAAGATGATACATGTGTTCACATGTAACTATTTCTCTGTGAAATTACAAACTTCTAAGTTTTTATTCTTTTGCCAGTCAACCACGTCACACTCTCTTTCATTGACTTTGATATTGAAAACAATAGACGAAACTGTACAACGGATTTTGTGGAAATTTTGGATGGGGATAACTACGAGGCTCCTCTGCGAGGTATTGTAGCTTTCCCTTGTGTATTTCATATATAGAACTACACCCAAGGTAAGCAGGAGAGGGTTTTCTGCGTGTGGCCTCCTGCTTCATGGCTTTTCTCTGATAACAGAATCTCCTTGGACACTCTGGCCAGAGGAAACCAAGAATGGAGGATAAGTTTTCAGTGTGAATGGCACAGTCCTCCCAGGCTCTGGCTGTATTTCTACTAACCTGCGATTTGGGGTTGACTCCAGCTGCCTTTTCCTTCCTCTTCAGCTGAACAATATTGGGAACCAAGCAAATCCGTTTAAACTGAATTCCCAGTTAACTCTACAAAACACAATGTAACCCACACTCATAAACACAGTCCATGCTAAATACATGTGAAGAAAGTTGCAGATTTCTGGGAGCAGAAGATGGTTTTTCCTCAAGCCCTGGAAAGCCTGATTTTTCTGCTCCTTCCTGATTTTTTTACATCTTTCTTCTGACATGTCTGTTCAGAGCCACCACCAGCAAGTGACAGGAGCAGCCTGGAGCAGCAAAATTCAGTGCCTATGCTGCCAGGAAGCCATGAGAGACCCCCAGACACAGGGTGGTTCTGACTCTCTTTGCATGCCCAGGGTTGCCTCAAATTCCTTTCTGGAAAGTTCAGAATATCTGTGTCTGATTCTGTTCTCCTTTATCTACATTTATGCCTCTTTGTGAGGGGTGGGGTTGCACTCAATTTAAATATTTTGTAACTAAGAGCAGAAGTCATTTTTTAGTCTGTCCTTGTCTTTCATTTGGCAAAAGGACTTTTCAGTACTTAAAGGGGACATCTAAGAAAGATGAGGAAAAACTTTTTAGCAGGGCCTATTGTGATTGGACAAGGGATAATGCCTTTAAACTAAAGGAGGGTAGATTTAAACTAAATATAAGGAAATATTTTTTAACAAGGAGGATGATGGAATAGATTTCCCAGAGGGGTGGTAGATGCCCCGTTCCTGAAAACATTTGAGGTCAGGTTGGATGAGGCTCTGAGCAGGCTGATCTAGTTGAAGACATCGCTACTCATTGCAGGAGAGCTGGACTTGATGACCTTTAAAAGTCCCTTCCAATCCAAACTGTTCCATGATTCCATGTTACTAGATGCTATCTTTCTTTTTGCTGTCAGATGCCTTTTTGCTAGATCACGATTCATATTCCTAATCCTCATGTTACAATCCATTACAGGAGAACTAATCTGTTATTTTTCACTTTTTTTTTTCATCAGAAACCAACTGAGTGAAAAGGAAACTACTGTCAGATATATCTGATGGATTTAGTTGTTTTGTTTTTGGTTTTGTGGTTTTTTGTTGGTTTTTTGTTTGTTTGGTTGGTTGGTTTTTTTCTGATTAGGCTGTAATTTCTGGCTAGAGAGAATACAAAGGAGCTCAATGACAGAGTAGATAGTGACTAGGGTGTCTAGAGTGTAGGAGGTCCTTCCTCTGTTGAAAAGAAATTGTCACCAGAGTTGAGTTCCACACAAATGAAAAGGAGTATTTCATTTTTATGTAGATTGAATTGGCAACTGCAATTGTAAGCAACAAATGTTACTCCTGTTTGCTGTCAGCATTAACTCCAAATGTTAAATTAACAATAGTAATTACATGCTGAACACTCCTTTCTTTTTTCTCTCTGGTTTGTTTTCTTTCAGGCCGTTACTGTGGCACTACTATACCACATCCTATCACTTCTTTTGGAAATGCCCTGGTAGTGAACTTCATCTCCAACAATGACGTTACTGCCAGGGGCTTCCACGCCACCTATGCTGCATCATCATCATGTAAGTCCATATAACAAGTGTTGCTACCCTATGCCTCTGACTTTTAGAAAAAGAGCAGATCCTTTACCTCTTTGCCTTTCTGACAATCCATTTTTTAACCACTCTATTTCCCTTCCTCTTTTTAGCCAAGGACTCAGCAAGTATATTAACAAGCTAAAGAACAAAGAGACAAGGAGAAATGCTTTCTTGATTAGCAAATGCTCTGGCTCTATCAAGGCTTTTTGTTGGCTTATTTTTTTATGCCCTCTTTTCCAAGTCTCTGCTGTCTCTTTCTTTTTGCAGCCTGTGGGGGTACTTTCCACATGGACAGAGGATCTTTCAACAGCCCTGGCTATCCCGAGCCATATCCGCCCAACAGCGAGTGTGTCTGGACAATTCTCAGCTCCCCTGGCAACCGGCTCCAGCTGTCCTTCGTGTAAATGCATTGCCAGGGCTTATTAATCAGCCTTTTAACAGACCTGAAGGAAGGATGCTCTGTGTTTATTAGGAAGTGTAATTACCAGATGATAAAGCTGAAACATGTTTTTAGAGTAACTTGGAAAGAGAACACAGTAGGGGTTAGTGGCAGCTTGCAATCAGTGTTTCCCTGTCTTAGTCATTGCTTATATTAAGGCATATACAGCGTTATATAAATAGGTGGTTTATTATTTGAGCGAGATGGGATGCTGAAGAAGCCAGAAGAGGAAATTTAGCATCGTACTGCCTTTTCTTTACAAAGGAAACTCCTACTATTTCCTTACTACCAGATTCATTGTAGCGTTTATTATGTATCTGAGTAATATAAAGAGCCGAGATGCTCCCCAGATGGTAGGGTTACGCCTTCCAGAGGGGCCTTGACATGCTTGAGAGGTGGGCTGATGCAAACCTCATGAAATTCAATAACATGAAGTGCAAGGTCCTACACCAGGGTTGTTGCAACCCAGGCACACCTACAGGTTCGGTGGAGAAGTGATTGAGAGCAACCCTGCAGAGAAAGAGTTGGGGGTAATGGTTGATGAAAAATTCAACATGGCTTGGCAATATGCACTCGCAGCCCAGAAACCCAGCTGTGTCCTGGGCTGCATCCAAAGGAAGCGTGGCCAGCAGGTCAAGGGAGGTGATTCTCTCCCTCTGCTGTGCCCTCCTGACACCCCACCTGGAGTACTGCCTACAGTTCTGGTGCCCCCAACATAAGAAAGACACAGAAGCCATGAAATTGAAAAGGGGACTGGAGCATCTCCTCTGTGAAGGCAGGCTGAGAAAGTTAGGGCTGTTCTGCCTGGAGAAGAGAAGGCTCTGTGGAGACCTCGTAGCAACCATCCAGTATCTGAAAGGGGCCTACAGGGAAGATGGAGAGGGATGCCTTCTCAGGAACTTTAGTGACAGAACAAGGGCAATGACTTCAAACTGAAAGAAAGTAGATTTAGATTAGGTATTAGGAAGAAATTCTTTACTGTGAGGCACTGAAACAGGTTGCCCAGAGAAGTTGTGAATGCCCTGATCCTGACAGCGCTCAAGGCTAGGTTGGATGGGGCTCTCAGCAACCTGGTCTACTGGGGTGTGTCTCTGTCCATGGCAGAGATTTGGAACTAGTTGATCTTTATGGTCCCTTCCAACCCAAATGATTCTATGATTCTATTTTATGATTCTGAAATAGATTATAAAGTCTTCAAAATTTCTTCATCAGTTAAAGCAGTGGAGGTACAACATAAGCCAAGGGAATATGTTTCCCCTTCAGCAAACTAGCTTTCCTTTGAAGATTCTGACAGGAAAGTCATGTATGACCTACAGAATAATGTGAAGTCCTTTACTAGGACCATTAGGTTGATCTTCACCCATGAGGTGGATTTCTGAGCCTCTCCGTTTCCGGGCATCAAGCAGTGCTGCTGCCAAGAAAGACAGCACTGGCCTTTTGCAAAGCTTACCAAGAATGAGCAAGAAAAAAGAAAACCTAAGTCTGAAACCTCCATTTGCAGTTAATCAGGACAAAAGGAACATTTTCCCGGTAACACACTGCCTGCATACGCTACAACTTGTTAGGCATGTGCTGATTCACTAATGCAATAAAAAGGACATTCTATTCCTCCTTTACTCACTGAAGCAGAGAAAAAGTGCTACAGCCTGAAAACGTTTTCTAAAAGCCTGAAAGTATTTTCAAAATGCTACAAAAAAATGAATAACAACTTCTCAGAAACAAACCAGAAACTCTAATATGAAGCAGAAACCTTCAGCAGAACATACATTCACTTTTATAAAGTGACACTGAGTAGATTTAAACTCTTTTTCTTCAGTTACACATAGCTGAAAGGCAATCTGAAAATACTGGAAAGCATGGAGTAATTGTGTTAGAAAGGACTATTTATTTTATTTAATATGAGGAGGTTATTAAGTTTTGTTGCCATGAGGCATTAATTTTCTTCAGCTCAGTCTGAACAGAAATGCCTGTCTTGCAGTGTGAGGGTTAGCTTTAAATTGTTCTGAAGTATATCCAGATGAGTGGTTGGAACCCTTTCACAGCATGTGTATGCTGAACACATATGGCTATATTCAGGGCTGAAGGCACGGGTTATAAGAGGCAATCTCAGGAATCTTTGTTATATATTCGTAGCCTGCTTCTGAAAAGCATGTTGGATTGATTAAAGCATTTCACTTAGAATAACAGATAATGATTTTTAGAATATATTTAGCATTCAGCTTCATACAATAATTGAGTATAGTTTGAATACTAAATCCCATTACTGTTCTACAGTAAAAAGTAGTTTGGAAGAGTTCATAGCAATCCTTTTTATTATTTTGCATATATAGATATGTGAAACATAGATGCTAGAGAAACATTAATATTTTATAATTCTGGGGAAACTACTAAGGGATTTCTGAGCTTTAAGGTGTTAACTACAAATTAATCTAGGCCTCCAGCAATTGTATTCTAACAGAGTGTACTGAAATAATATACATATGAAGGGGCTGCAAACTGGTTTGTAATGCTAAAATATTCTCTGCTCCTGACACTCAGTAAATAGTCTAACCAGGGCTTACATTAAAAAACTGGTTTATATTAAAAATCTAGCCTTACTGTGTTTCATGGTTGTTCTTAGAGAACCAAGAAATTATACAAGGGTTTGAGAACTCCTTAATATTTGTAACTTTGCAAACTGAAGCTCTGTCATAAAATAAGGGGCTAGGAAAGAAAGAGCCCTGTATTGGTGGCCTTGGCTGGTGATGAAGGTTTTGTTGCTGCCCTCCTCTCAACTCCTACAGTAGGATACCAGCTACAGGGGTTTAGTGGCCTGGCAGGGCACACTTTGAAGTATGTGGCAGTCATAGCATGCTAATGTTCTTCTCTTGCTATTGAAACAGAGCATTTCAAGTGGAATATAGTAGTGGCTGCACCAAAGATTACCTGGAGATTCGTGAAGGGAATTCCACAGGCACACTGGCAGGACGATTCTGTGGGAACTCCTTGCCTTCAAATTATACATCTACCGTTGGACACATCCTGTGGGTCAAATTTGTCTCAGACAGTGCAGTCACTGATGTTGGCTTCAGGGCCACATTCTCTCACTGTAAGTAGATGTTATTTAATTGAAAACTATTGTTCTTTCATAATACTTCCAAAAGGATTCAAAGAAATGATTTTTTGACTCTATAAAGTCTATTAGAAAATAATTGCTTATGTCAACAGTGTAAATTCACTTAAAAATATTTTGCAAAAACATCTGCATAATGTAAAGGGATGCTCTAAAACATGCCAGAACAGAACTCATGTGTATGTAAGTATACTGAGTAATTTTGTAAGTATGTTAAGTGCCATTTATTAGGCAACTGACAAATGGGGAGAAAACCCACTTTTTTCTCATCTTTCCGTTTTGCTGTTTGAGTATGACAGTGCCCATCTTCTGGTTCAGGTCCAGATGCCAACTACCAGGGATCAAAATTAGAAGAAAAGGAAATGATGCCAATTTATAGATCCAAAATTTCAAGGGACTATTGCCAACATCAGTCTGACTTGCTACATGAACAGATTGCTGAAGTGAAACATCCACAGCCATTCTGATTATGCAAGCTAAACTTCTAAAAATTTTCCTTATTTTGAGAGTTTAACTACTTATTTTCAAAATGAAGTATCAGCAGTTCAGAGCTCAATGAAATCAGAACAGTTTTTCACCAGAACACACAAAGGCATTTTAAAAACAAATTATTATTTAATGCTTCTTAGGAAGAAATGGCAGAGTCAGGGAGGTGTTTAGATGTGCCATCTTTCCACCTCTCCTATATGTATACCCACAGGGCTCAAATGGGGAATTTCCTTCAGATAAGGGCACACTTCATCCCTCAAATCAAGCAAATAATTAGATGTGCATCTTAGGACTGTCTGAGACATAAGTCTGTGCCTTGCAGCACTGTCTAATCCTAAGTAAATTAAGTCAGATGGGCCCCAATGCTTCTTTTAATCCATGCGAAATGGAATCATTACATGTCTCCTCCTTGTTTTTCAGTGTATGGAAATGACATCGTAGGAGACAGAGGACAAATAGCTTCACCACAGTGGCCCAGAAGTTACCCTCACAATTCCAATTACCAGTGGCAAATAAGTGTTAATGCTTCACAAGTTATCCATGGCCGTATCCTACAGATGGATATCGAAAATCATCACAGCTGCCAGTATGACAAGCTAAAGGTGATTTCATCGTGAGAAGTTATTTTATTTCAATTAACTTCGATAAAAATCATGAATAGAGAAAACTACAAGAGGAATGGGAAGAATTTCTGAGGATCTGGTGTGGCTTATTGTTTTTGCTATGTTATCTTTACAATAATTACTAGCTGGAGGAAGGGTTACATACTCTTTGGCTCCCTAAGAGATATATTTCCAATCTATAAGTTTGAAGCTTTCTAAAAATAAGCCCAGAATGGTGCAATCCTGAATATTAGTATTCAGGAATTTCAGGTCAAATACCAGACTGAGCTTTGCTCTGTGCTGGTTCAGTTGAGGACAACAGTGATAATAACATCTCAATGCTTCTAAAAATAAAGCTATTTCTAAATCCTACAAGAAACAATCCTTTACTTGCACCTTCTTTGCTCTCTGCATCAGTAATCTTGCTGCTGGCAGTAGAAAGGTACCTCTTTCTTCCAGTTTGATTGTTTTTCTGTACCCTCCTTTAATACAGTCTAGCATGCTTACCAGGCTAAAAAGTAGAATCATGGAATCATGAAATATTTTGAGTTGGAAGGGACCTTTTATAGGTCATCTAGTCCAAATCCACCTGCAATAAGCAGGAACATCTTCAATACAGCAAACATGGTGCTAAGCAAAATGGAACAACAGAGGCAAAAACTTGTTTCTGAACTTAGCTAAACATAACAAATAAGGTAAAGCTCTTCTTGGCTTTGTCTTTTTTTAAGCGGTTGATTCACCAATTATCCTTTTATATTTTAGAAAGTTAATACTAGTTCAACATATTCAATTCATTATTAATTTTCTGATATTTGAGTGTAATATTAGTTCTAAAAGGAAATACTTTTTCCTTCATCTGTGTCATATTTTAACAGCTTTTTTTTTTTCTTCTAACTCAGCCTACCTTTCTTTGCCCCTCTGAGAGCAAAATGAGTTTCTTAAATCAGCTAGACATTCAGTGAGCGTAAATCAGCCTGACCTTTAACCTGACTCAAGGATCAGATCTTCAATTTAATATTAATGTTTATTTAATATTTCCTAGCTTTCTGTACTGGACTTTTCTACTGGATGGGAGACGATAAGAACACAAATAGGTTTGAAAGGCGGCAGGGGACAAGCATCTTTTCACCAGCCAAGATTTTGGCTTATAAATAGATAAAATGAAAAAAGTATATTTGCATATCTATTTGACAGAATTCAAAATACATGTGTTCCTCAAGGGGGTAAAAAAAAAAAAAAAAAAAAAAAAAAAAAAAAAAGAAAAGTGATGCCTTTTTTTCCCTTTGAGTAACAAAATTGTACATGTGGGCTTTTTTTAATGTGGGATGACAGTCTATGTCCCCAGAGAGCTGTCCTGTGATGAGGAATGAGCTGAATTTGATGGCTTCCATTCAGATCCTTCTTCTGTGAAAGCTTCACATTTAACAGCATCTAATGGAAAGGGAGATTTTGTTCCATTTTTGTAAGAGTTTTCTCTCTACCTGATATGTGCTGAAAGATCTCTCACTCATTTAAACAGGGTAATTTTCTCTTTGGAGACATGTTGACTATGGGGCAGATGAATACGTCCTGGCTGTGTGAGGAAAGCACAGTTCTCCTTCTCTCTGCAGGTGTATGATGGGCCCACCATTCATTCCCGTCCCATTGCAACATACTGTGGTGCAGACCCTGCTTCTTTTGCATCCTCTGGCAGTTCGGTGACAATCCAGTTCCAGTCAGATTCATCTGTGACTGGAAAAGGCTTTCTTTTGGAGTGGTATGCAATGGATGCCTCTGCTGTTACACACACCATTGCTAGAGGTGGGTTATCAGTGGGTTGCACAGTGCAAAGTGATACCAGCCCAAAGTGATACACTCAGCTGTTCTTAAAGAACTCCAGATCAATTTCCCCACAAGAGAAAGCCCTAGCTATCAACAAGGGAAAGATTCAGTGACATTTTAATTAAACATTTTAATAGCTTTTTGTAAACAATTTCTAGGGACTGTCAGATATATTAGTTTACAGTGTTCTAAAATAAGCATGTTGCTGGACAGTCATTTTTCTTTACATGGGTATTTCATTAAATCTAAAAATTTGATATGCTTTTATGAAAAATTATCCCTCTTGAAATACCATTCTTAAATCACTGGCCATTGTGATATGAAACCTTTCAGTATAATACATCTCATATTCATAAATAAAGAGAATATGCTCAGAATCATCAGGTACCTCTGACAAAAAGCTCCTGGGAGGAGAGGAAATATGCTTCTTGTGCCACTGACTTTCTCTGAGCAAGTGCAGCAAGTGAAAGTTAATATCTTCTTTCTAAATCTGAAGGCAGATTTCTGGGGACAGAAGGACTACAGATTCCTGGGGCTCTGCAGTATGGTAGCAGTCTGTAAGGGATTTAAGTGCTGGGAGAGCACTGACCCACTAGATATCCCAGCAATGACTCGTTTGGTTCCATTGTGATCTAAGCATATAGCTGAGACATAATTAGTGGAGAAAGAAAAATACTTCCTTTTCAAGAGGATCTAAATTGTTTCTGTATTATTGGTTCTGTATGCACCATTCCTTTCTGATATACGACCTGTGTTAAGCTGTGGTAGATGCTTTTAGGCATTTTGTTAGATGTTCATGGTAAAACAGGTCACATCATTAGTGCACCAGGTAGCACAGGAACATTCTTAAGATCAGGATTTTCAGGTTTTATACTCAAAATCCAAACTGAAGTTGAAGAATTCCTGCATTACCATGACTACACACATCATCACTGTGCCCTCATTGTGCTTAATTATAGGACTGTCATCTTACATTATATGAGGGGAGTGTTCGGTTTAAAAAGAGGATGTTTTCATTTTTGTCTTCTTGTACATGATAGGTGCATGTGGAGGGACTGTAACAGCTGAAGAAACACCTTCATTCCTCTTCTCACCGGGCTGGCCCATGAATTATAGAAATCTTGCTGACTGTGTGTGGCTCATCAGAGCTCCTGGATCCACTGTGGAATTCAATGTCCTGGCACTAGACATAGAATCTCACAACTCATGCAACTATGACAAACTTATTATCAAAGATGGTGAGAAGCCAACATTGCCCTACCTCGACAGCATGTAGTACACACCCAAGGTCCTAATAGCTGCTTAAGCAATCTAGGTGGCAATGGGAACATGCTCTCAATCAGTACTTTTCCTTGATTCTGAGGCATTCTAGTAGTTAAAACAAAATCAGCAAGGTCTATAAAAATATTTGTTGGTCTATAAAAATATTTCTCAATCTTTAAGGGGTTAAAGGTCTTAAAAAGCATCTTCCTGAAAGAAGATGTAAGCCACAGCAACAAGCAGGCAAATGTGAACTGATTTAGTTTTAACACTCATATATTCTTCTAATCTCAGGAGACACGAGTCTTTCCCCAGTGCTGGCTACTCTCTGTGGACGAGAACCTCCTGGGCCAATAAGATCAGCTGGAGAGGCGATGTTCATCCACTTCATCTCAGACGCGAGTGTCACTGGAGCTGGGTTTAATGCTTCGTATCAAAAGAGTAAGATTTGTTTCTCTTGTCCCCAGATAAATGCCTGCCTTGCTGCTAACAATGGCGTAAGGAAAGAAAAGACCCTGGCATTGTTAACAGTTGTCTACAATCTATCTAATTATTCACACACACCAATTATTCACATCTCATGAATATTCGTTAATAAACTTCTGACTCTGCAAAGGTGAAATTTGCTATTTTCACAGCAGTATAATGCAACAAAGCATGATTCAACCAGACAGTCACTTTACAGAAGGAAGAAAAGGGTATGCCTAAGCTTATAACAGCTCAGCTAAGAGTCAAAGAATGCCCAAGTGAGGGAAATAAATGACTCAAAGTACAGACACAAAATATAAAGAGACAGATGCAGAAAGCTGTATAAGTTCTAGCAGGAATGTCAGCAGTTTCCAGTGACAGTCCTCCCACATGGACCCAGGAATGATAACAGATTCCTGAATGGGTGGAGGCACCAAGGAAGGTGTTAGGACAACAGTGAGTCAGCAAAATTTATCTGACTGGCAGCTGGAGTTGGTGGCAGTGGTTTGGTCCATGGCTAGAAGCAACGTCCTCTGACAGTGTAATGATATGCTCATGCCATGGGAGGTCCCTGACATAGCTGCCTGCTTATTCATCTGCTAAGTCTGAGAACTGAGTCTCACTGTCAGGAGTTTTGGTATGTGTCATCTTGCAATCTACTAGCTTGTATTTTGGGAGATATTCATTGTGTGCCTTGCTCTATACCCCTCAACTCTTCATACACTTGTTTCAACATTTGTTTTTGGCTTTTAATAGACCAGGTTTTTCTCTAAGTGGTTAGGTGAATGGTTGACACTAATATTTTTCTCTTTACTTCAACTTGTTTTTCTCAGGTTGTGGAGGCTATTTGCACACAAGCAGGGGTGTAATAACATCCCCCAACTACCCTCAAGACTATGCTCCTAATCTGAATTGTTCCTGGCATGTAGTGGTAACCGCTGGATTTATCATTGCTGTTCATTTTGAACAGCCTTTCCAGGTTAAGAGTGAGGATACTTCCTGCAGCCTTGGAGATTACATAGAGGTGAGGTTATTGATTCGGTCACCCAATCCTCAAAGCTTTAAAAGCTACTGAATCTTATAGATTTCAGTGGCAGTAAGGCAGCCCAGGGTGTCACAGGGTGCAAACACCAAAGGCAAATACCACAGATATTATTTCTCTTTTTTCTCTCTGTCTCTCTTATTTTTTGCTGTGCATTAACTAATCACTAAGTTATTAATTTCCCTGGTGCCTGGAAGCACTAAGATGGAGTGTGCTCAAAATTTACATTCCAGGGATGTTTTGGTTTGAGTGACTTTAGCAATTTCTCTTCTAGCTGAAGAACGGGTTAGATAATGCTGCTCCACCTTTGGTGTCTGCAAGAGGGAATGGAAGGTTTTGTGGAAGTAGCCCCATCTCAACCATGTACACCACAGACAATCAGCTGTATGTCCACTTCATTTCTGACAGCAGGAACGAGGGTCAAGGATTCAAACTGATATATGAAGCTAAGAGTCTAGGTAAGTCTAGGTAGTAAGCCTAAATTCTGAAACTCATACATATATAACTTGGAGTTTGTCCTCTTGAAGGAAGTTCTTGTTTTACCAACTCTGGTAAAATCATATGTCTTCAAAAATGTCCTGTAGTGCATGACTTCTGATCCGACACTCAGATTTCTCCTTTTTAAAGAAAGTCAGAACCTGGAGATATTAAAGTTTAAAAAAAAAAATGAAAACACTTTAGCAGGGAAGTAACATCTGTAGTTAGGAAGAGATATTAAAAATTCATGCAGGAAAGGAAAAAAAAACCCTGGAAACAAGAATGTTCTTTTGAACATATAGTACACCCAGTGCAACTGCTAAATTATGTTAGGAATTATTCAGGCTAGTATGTCTAGAAAGGTGGCAACATTTTTCACAAGTTTTATTCCTGGCTGAAAAAATAACATTTCTTGCCAGACCTAATTTGTTTGAAAGAATGAAAAAAGTGGAGACTCAGGTCCCAGGAATAAATCAGGAACTTGGCATTTGCAGTTACTCCGCTGTATTCATGACACACGCCACTTGGGACACCTGTTTAACAGTGTATCTAAACACAACTAAGGCGACCTATCTATCTACTCAATTTTTTAAGTGCTTGATTTTTGCTTATTTTCCCGATGCCCCAAAGAATCCTTTTTCTGGTGGATTCATGGGGAGAATCAATGAAACTGTACAATAGCATTTCTACTACTCCAATTTATGGAGCTTGACTAAAGCCCTGTGTTAAACCAGTATTGCTACAACATAAAGGGTTGTTTTGGTGGAAAAGTTCAGGTCAAAATAAAGATCTTTTTGTGGGATAAAGGACCTGAACGAAGCCTCAGGTTTGCTCTGAGTGGAATTCCTCACACAATAATTTTTTTCTCAAACAGACATTTCAGTTTTTGGAAATAGAATTGGGGAATGATTAACAGAAATATTGATGGGTCTGGCTTGTGGGCTTTCTAGCTCTTGGGAATTGGGATAGAAACAAGGCAAAAAATATGTTTTCTGCTTGTTTTAGAAGCAATCCAAGGAAGAACTAATAGCAGTGTAATTCAGGGCCCTGAACATTTGGAAATGGGCTAGGTAAACAGGAGCACAAAAACATAGGATTTTACTGCATTAAAATGTTTTCCCATGGTAAGCAATAAAATGTATTTGTTTTTTATGTAACTATGTGACATCAAAAGGAAACTGTTGGAATATAGTGATAACTCATATTTTTGATGGCTCACCGGTTTCCTTTACATGTTGTTTTTTACTGGTGATCTTTTCTTTACCAGCTTGTGGAGGGAACATTTATATCAATTATTTCAACCCCAGTGGATATACATCTTCCCCCAACTATCCGAGCAATTACCCCCCGCATGCTGACTGTGTCTGGACCATAACTGCTCCCAATGGACACGCAGTAGAGCTGCAATTTGAAGATCAGTTTTACATTGAACCTTCACCAAAGTATATATCCACATTATTTTACCTGTGTTTCTTCAGAGACTTAATTCCGATTCTCCTCTCCCTGTTACTTTCTCTAATTCCTCCCAGACAACGCTTCTAGATTTACAATCAAATGTGGTTAGGAAATTTTTGAGAGATCACTGGAGCTACCAGGCCACTGGTTTACATTCCGAGAACTTTTCAGTGCATAACAGAAGTTAGTATAACAAAGTGGAAACAACCATGCTAGAAAGGTGCTTTCTGTAAAATATGTGCCCTCTAGTCCTTTCATATTCAGCATTCAGTTTTGCAGTTATTTTGACTCTCAGGTGCTTTTAAATCCAGTGGATTGCCACCATGACACTTTGTCTCCCTCCTCCGCTGCCTGTCTGCTGGTTTGCAGTGGGTCTACACATTTTGCACACCCTGCCTGAAGCATAAAACAAGGGTAGTTTCCAGCTGATGTAACTTCACTGTTTAGGGGCTGGACCACTATAAGGCAAAGGTGAGCATCATCTGTGAGACCATGTCCAGAAAAAATGGTGAAAGACAGACAATTCCAAAGGTGTCCTTTCTGTTTTCCCAGGACACTGCACCATTCTGAAAGCAAAGTTGTTAGTTAAGATATTTTGTGTCTTTCTATGCCCAGCTAAGTGAACCCCCAGATTTGAACTTTTATTCCCTTAATCTGTGGTTGTGTTCCTTAATTCAACACTCATTATTGAGACTTAATAGGGAATATCAGCTGAATCTGAATGCTGCAAATAAAAAATATTAAAGATGGTCACAGCTACTTTGCCAATACTGTTCTTATCTCTTCCGAGAATTTGCTTCTGTCAGATCTGACCTGATCCTAGACTTTTTAGATGAATCTTTCTTCATGTTTCTAGCACTTCTTTTGATTCAATTATTACATAACTACAATGTATTATGAACTTGTTGATTCTGTCCTGGTCACACTGCATGGAAACTGATCTAATTCACTACAGCTTCATGGCTTTGTGCACATACTGAAATGATTTTGAAGCATTACTGTCATACATTGAACAGAAAATTCTCTCCTCTTCTAGCTGCACTTCCAGCTACCTAGAGCTCCGCAATGGTGCTGACACCACTGCCCCTGTCATTGCCAAGCTGTGCGGAGGTTTGATGCCAGGCTCGCAGAGATCCTCGGGAGCTGTCATGTACCTGAGGTTCAGGTCTGACAGCAGTGCCACACACGTGGGATTCAATGCTAAATACTCCATTGGTAATGCTTGCATTTATCCATTTCTTGATTTTAAATAAGATTTTGGTCTCAACTGTTAGACTTTTGTAATGGGGTTTAAATCAGATCTGTGAGTTGACAGATACCAGCGTGTTCTGCGCTTAGCAAGCAGTGACAACTAGGGAAATATGAATAGCAAATTACTCATAGACATGCAACAGTGAAAACAACAACTGGATAACCCTTCTCAAAGACAATTATCAAAAAAATTCAATATGGATAAAGTAATGTAACATGATTTGATTTTCCACATGCAAACAAGGTCACTTTCATGAGCAGGATTCTGAAGGGGAATGCAAAGATCAGCTGAGAACTGGCAGGAGAAGACCAAATTAGGAGCTTCTCTATGTAAATGTAAATCAACCTATAATGACAATGCTGCTAGGGAAACAGAGGTAGCAGAATAATAGACTGAAAAAGGAATTAAATGAGAAGCATTGTTTGTCAGTTGGAAAGAGAAATACTTTAAAATTATTTGCTCTCAAGCTGCAAAAGCAGGATTGGAAACTACTATCAAAGTTTTAAAAAATAGTCTTTGGTCAGATTGAGAAATATGCCACTTTTTTGGTTTTGATAACGTTAATAACCTTTGAAGAATAACAGCTATTATGTTAGTATCACTCATGTAGGAAAGTGTAGGACTGTTAATATATTGTTTTCCAATATATTGTTTTAAAATATATTAACAATGGAATATATTGTTTTTACACAGAATGTTGCTGACTGCATTAGATCTCAAGGAATTAAGACAAAATAGTGAGCTATTATATTTCTGAATGTGAAAACTGAAGGAACTTGCGTATATATACTTGTTAGTACATGAAGCCGCAACTTACATTTAACCATAATAGATGTACAGAATCTTAGCTGGATGCCAGTCATCCTGAAACAAAGCACTGATCACTCAGAGGAGGAGACAGTAAGAACACAACTGTTATTGCCATGGCAAGATTGTAACTAACAGACACGGAATTCACTGTAAAAAAATTCCAGTAAATTCCACCTGGAAGTATTGTTTCATAGAATCATAGAATATCCTGGGTTGGAAGGGATCCACAAGGATCATCGAAGTCCAACTCCTGGCCCTGCACAGGACCACCCAAAGAATTGCACCATGTGTCTGTAAGCACATGTTGTGTGTAAGCCTTACTAATACAAACTTATGTTTGCAGATACCACAGAGAAATGAGTGTTCAGAGAGAAAAAATTAAAAATGAAAATTTTAAAGCTGTTGAACAAATTGTGCAATAATCACTTACCAAGGCATCACAAGGAGTGGAATGTGAACAGAAGGGGACAACAGGAAAGAAGAGTCTGAACCATAGCTGTAGGCTCATACCAGAAGTCAACTTCTGCCAGTCATAAAAAATTTAGATCCACGCTTAGCAAGCTGCATTGCTTTTTAATTTATCTGATACATCTTTGCAAGATTCTCTGCTAAATATGGACATAGGTGAAGATTAGATTGAAAACTGTGAGTTTGTTCAAGTTATAAGAGATATGACAGAAAGGAGGGGATGCTTGCAATGGCAGGGGATGTGTGTGTGTGTGAAAAAAAATCAACAAAAAACAAACTAGGACTGGTTGAATTAGCTGGAGAACCTGGAATATTTTTAACTGGAAGGCAATTCCTGTTTTATTGCCTCAGTTAGGGAACAAGTCAGTTGTGCCTTAGCTTTAACTCTTGTTTAGGAGAAAGATCATCTTTCTGAGGTCCTTCAGTCAACCAAACAATATTCTTCCTTTTGCAGCTCCCTGTGGAGGGACAGTGATAGGACAAACTGGCATCATCGAAAGCACGGGCTATCCTGACCTTCATTATCAAGACAACCTGCTGTGTGAATGGTTTCTGCAGGGTCCCAGGGGCCATTATCTTACCATCAGACTAGAAGGCCTAGATATTCAAAACTCCTCTGAGTGCACAAAAGACTTTGTGGAGATCCGAGACTATAACGCTTCTGGTCAGAGAATTATTTCAGTGTTTGTCTTTCCTGCCCCGGTACTAGTATGAAACCTCACTAGAGGTTCCTGAAAGCATTTCTCTTTGGGTACAAAGTGAGCTTTTTCAGTATACAGTATTTGCTTCTGTCTGCCTTGCTTGCTGATGCAAGGTGAGGCGAACAACCCCCTTCTATTTGCCAGCAATAACTTGATTTTACTGGTTTACTCCTGCCTGTCCAGTTAAACTGGAAAATGATCCTTCAAGATAAATATAAATATAAATATAAATATAAATATAAATATAAATATAAATATAAATATAAATATAAATATAAATATAAATAATATATTGATATAAAATTGTCTTTCTGTACCTGACTTTTGCAGGAAATTTATTGGGCAGGTACTGTGGTAATACTCTCCCTGATGCTGTGGACACCTCTGACAGTTTTGCTTATGTCAAGTTTGTCACTGATGGATCGGTCAATGCCCGAGGATTCAGACTGCGCTTTGATTCCAGTTCTGAAGGTTGGATTTGTAAGACTGAAAGATACTTTGAGGAAGCAACATATACCACAGATTATATTGCACTAATAGAGCATGTACTGTAGATTACTTTTCTTGGAGGGGTGTGTTATTTGCTCTTAAATATAAACTCAGGGGGAAATATGAATAGAGCTCTCTGGCAACTACTTAGCTGAGATGAAACTTTGAAGCAAGGCAGTCTCCTGCTATAATGGGTGTTGCCATCAGTGGTAGGTTTCGCACAATGAAGCACACTCTTCCACTCCTTTTCTCTTCAGCAATCAGTCCAGAGTTGTCCTAACATACCCTCCCCAAAACCCTCTTGATGAGCAAGAAGGTAGAGAAATGCTGTAATTTTCCTTTATATTATTCTGTCCCTCTAAGGTCAGTGGTGTTCTTAAATCTCCCTAAAATCAATAGTTTTTAACCCATAGGCTTTAAGCAGAATCACAGAACTGTAGAAACACTGAAGTTGGAAGTGTTTCTTCCAACTCATCTGGAGAGGAGGTAGTCCAACCCCCTGCTCAAGCAGCGTCAGGAAGAGGAAGTTGTCCATCACTGTGGCCAGTCAGGTTATTATATCGTTACCCACTCCAAGACCCTGCTCGTTCTGTGCAGCTCTGCCCAATCATCTGAAGAGCAGAAATGTCTCACTATTGCCACAGTGAGAGGCCTATATCACTTGACATCAAGGCCTATGGGTCACTCAGGTTTCTGAAGCCTGGGATGAGCCCTTCAGAGAAGACAATATTAAAAAATGGACCAAAAAGAGCTGCTTTGTGGTTAGTTAATATTCAACTGCATTTATGGCTGAGTGACAAAGACTGGCAGGAACGTTGCTTTTTAGATAAATACATGGACAGGATAGGCCAATAAAATCAACCTCTCAGGATCTCTTTTTCCTGCATTATTGGGGGTTTTTTGCTATAATTCTATAAGCAATGCTTTACTCTAAGAATTGTCCCAATACTTGTTTATTTCAGAATGTGGTGGGGATCTTACTGCCCCTGTTGGCACATTTACTTCACCCAACTATCCCAACCTATACCCACATAACCGGGTGTGTGAATGGAGGATCACAGTGGAAGAAGGACGACGTGTGACTCTAACCTTTAATGACATGAAAACTGAAGAACACTGGAGCTGCTCATCAGATTATGTGGCTGTGAGTATTGGGTGTAAAGGCAGAAATTTGTCTTCCTAATCCCTTTATGGAGTATTAATGGATGTAATAAAGCTGAAATGCCACTTGTAGGTCTATACATGGTTTTCAGACAAATCATAATTTAATCTGGGGAAAACAGATAAATGGGAGAAAGTTACCTCTGTAGACTGTATAAACTCATCTGCTTGTTTTAGAGTGTGGAATTTTTGAAATTGTGGCCCAGGCAGAGTGGAAAACTTGAAAAAAAAAAGTGGAATTGTCTCTTTATTGATTATGGAAAAAGGTTCTGGGGTTTTTGAAAGCTTTCAAGGTCTCTTTTCTGTGAACACAAAGTCCATCAGTCAGTTCCAGGTCTCTTTTGATTTTGGAAGTTGCTACTGCTGTTGTTACTTACTGCTGTAAATTAAAAAAGAAAAAAAAAAAAAAAAAAAGAAAGAGAGAAAAAAAGCCAGGGATTGCAGCAAATGACTACTACCAGGTGGGACCTTGTATATTCTGAAAGAAAGATAGGGAAATCCCAGGAAATTCTACCTCTTTATCACCCTCCATCTCCAAAGAGATAAACATTGGTTATTTTATCATGTTTATTTTAGATTTCTGGTTATTTAGTGGAAAAAAAAATCAAACCTGGCCCCTAGACTTGGACCTGGTCAGATGCACAAATGCCTCAAAAATATGACTCCTCTATGAAATTGCATGAATGCTAGATAGACTTGAGTTTCCTATTTGTTCAAATTAGCATTGCAAACACAGGAATTAACTGTTGGATGATCAGAAGCCAGCGAATGCACAAGCATGGGGGCTGAAGTAGCTATCTTTTGGGATTTGTAGAGGATGTTTTCCTGATTTTCCTTCACAGATGCTTTAGGCAAAGCATTGGGAGACGGCTTTTTATAAATTAATGATCTCTTAAAGGGAGGTTTTTCGTGCTAGCTTTTATGCATTCAACACTCTAACAAATTCCAAATCTCAAAGGGAAACATCATTTCAGCCTTGCTTGCACTGCTGAGGCAGTAGTAGAAAGAAGGAAATTAACTCCTACCCTAAAGGCTGTATGAAAGAAACTGAAAAAAATACCTCAGGATCATCAAAAAGTGAAATGTTTGAATTAATCAAAAACACCCACCAGTGCTCAATATGTTGAAGATTTTGATAAAGCTGATGTTGGCTTTAACAAGAATACAAAGATAACGATTTGAAATGAAATAAACATGATCAGTATCTTATTAAGTGATTGAATATATAAATATTGAGCTAAACTGCAGTATTCTTCCCAATAAAACTGTTTCATTTTCTCTTTTTAAAAAGGAAAGAGAGTGTTTGTGTTTCATCAAAATAAGCAAGTTATATTTAATGTTTTGCTTCAGGGCCTCTTCCACTCAAGGCAATGGAAGTTTGTGCCAAGGTTTTGAGTATTTTGAGAACTAACCCGCTGTGAGGCACATCAATGAACCTCATATTAAAGATGTGAAACACTGTTAAATGATACAGGAGATGCTCATGAGACTACTATGTATTGATCTCATAAGAGTTTACTCTGACCCCACAGGTTTACAATGGCCTTAGAGAGAATTCTCCCCGGCTGGCCAAGCTGTGTGGAGAAGTAAATCCAGGCACTGAGGTGAAATCCACTGGAAACACAATGAAAGTCATTTTGGTGACAGACCTGTCCCGTGCAACCAGAGGCTTCAGTGTCTCATATACATCTAGTGAAGATGCAGGTAGTGTATGTTTTTTAATTAAGTGATTGATCTTTGGTGAGCCATTCTATAGCTAAAGTACTGGCATATATAAAAAAAAAAATTACCGAAACAGATAACAAATCTCTGGTAGCTTTTTTTTTTTTACATCTCTGGATGGGAATAGATATGGATCACAGTCCCTGGTCTCCCTACTGTTCTATTGTTTTGTACTTGGTCTTGAGTAAGAGATGGTATGAAGTGGCCTTATTCCATGAAAATTTCCAAAAAGCATAGTGCCGTAGACGAATTGAATAATTCAAGTACTTCCTTATTACTCAGGAGTGTAATTGATGTATTGTAGCTTGTGAAAGAGTACAGCTAACCTACTTTTGCAAGCTCAGCCTCCCGAGAGGAGGCAGCTGGCAGAGCCTTACTACTACAGCCTTGAGCCTTTTGAACTTGATTTTCCAATTCCCACCCCAAGCATCCTACTGTAGCATGAGTGTACTGCTCTTGAGGGTATGTTTCAGGAAAATTTTCTCTTAAGTCTTGAATTAGTTAATTAAGCAGGGCTGAGCAATACTGAACTGAAGCTGTAGTGAGATTTTATCAAAATGTTAAATAATGCTTGTTGTATTGATAGTGCTGTTGAAATATTTTATTTGATATTGTACATAATTGTTCTTCGCTTTACACATGTGTTTTAAAAGACTTGCCAATAAATTCCAGGACAATAGGCAAGTATTCTCCTGTACACAGCAGGAAATTATGAAAAAAGTAAGAAGATGGAAAAGGTTTTGATTCTAATCAGGACATGTGCTTTCTGACATGAGTATATCTGAATAAACAGGGGCAATATTTCACCTCATACAGGAATTATTACTATTTTTCAATAAACTGTATTTTGTTTCTGCAGTTTGTGGTGGAATCCTGATGGGACATGTAGGTGGGAATTTCTCCTCACCTGGTTATGATGGCATCAAAAATTACACAAGGAACCTGAACTGTGAATGGATAATTGAAAACCCCTCCCACTATAATTCATCCATTTATGTGTCTTTCGAGGATTTCCACTTGGAACATCACCAGAACTGCCAGTACGACTACCTAGAGCTACGAATAGGTTTGTATGTTCAGCAGGAGAATGGATAAAGCCTGTCAAATTCTGGTTGTGCAACTCTGTTTATGCCAATTCTCATTCATGTATGCATAATTGCAGAGGGTGGCTGTTGTAGAATCTGTACATATGAGAATGTTCACATTATGCCTTCCATGTTGCATCCATGACTAGGACAGGGATTTCACTAGCAGCACAATGGATGTATGCATTTGGTCACCTTTTCTTTCAGGAGAGAAAATAGAAAACTGGATAGGTATCTTAGGAGGATAAATTATTTTGGTGTTTGCAATACCAACCTCACTCTCTCTTTACAAGGGACAATATGAACTTTATCTTCCTTGAAAGATGGTAGTTAGAAACATCAAAACAATTTATTTGATTCACTGCCCATTCTTTCCCTGGTCCTGAAATATCTCCAGAGACAGCAGGAATGGAGTAAAGAATGCTTTAATTATTCATACCCTCTGGGCTGCATATCCCATTTTTGTAGTCTATAAGATGATTCTCCAGAAAGAGATCCATATTTCTTATGAGACTGCATGACTAAATACAGACTGAAGCATTTAAAAGGAAAACAAAAATCACAGGATTAATGCACCAATAATATCTCTGCATATTTGTGCATCTTTAGCTATCTGCAAGAACAGCAGCTGGAAATGTCATATGAAAGTCACTCGGCTAATGCCAAGTGTAGTATGAAAGCTGCAGCTGTCTCCTTCACTGAGAGGCTGTATCTGTGAGTCCCAGAGAGAGCAGCTTCTAATTTACCAAGAAATCAATTCTGAAAGATAGGAAAAGGATGAGAGAGTAGGAATCCTTTACATCCTTATTTGCATTCACTTGAGCAAGAGCTTTTGGTTGTGTAGCATTGGTTTGTCCACGCAGAGCCAGAGCATGCATAGCTGCATAGCCTAGCAGTTCTATCCCACATGTGCACTGGAGCTGGGAATAACAGAAAGACAACTCAGATAAAGAAATAATAAAATATATCTGCTTCGTTACTCATCCATTCCCTCTACTCACTTCATTGTGAACATCAGGCCTCCAGGCAATACAATCAAAGGAGAGGGGAGAAAGTGTAGTCTTGTTTTGCTCTACACAATTTTGTCATCTAAATAGTAATGTTCACTTCAGTCATAATAAGGGAACTTCAATTTCACAACTAGTCTCATGTCAAAAGCAGAATGCCCTGACTCATATGTGTATGCTGACAAGTAATGTTTAATGAGCACTGAGATGCAAATAGTGCAGAATATCACTAAACTCAGGCAGGTATTGTTTAAGACTCTTGACACAGCAGATGACCTGGGGAAAGGTCCAATTCAACAAGAGACCCCAACTGAAGTTGAGATGTGCAAAATTCTGTTGTGATACCCATAAAACAAGTCATGCTACTCAATTAAAAAAGAAGAAAAAAAGCTGAATTGACTCTATGTATTCACTGAGAAATATTTAATCTAAACAGATAAAATATTTTTTTCAAATTTCTTAGGGTAAGAGTTTATATTTAGTTATTAAATTATCAGGTATGTTCATGTAGTCTGTACATGGTAATACAGCTGAGCACATTACTACAGTGAAATAAACTCTTAACTTTTGGCTTATGTGGAAACTTTTGGTTTTGTCTTTCAGACCATTCCCTTCAGTTTGAATAAAATCTTACAGCACAGTATTTCTGTTTTCATTTTCTGTTTATCAACAGTCTAGTTCTCCAGCCAGCTGGCCATTCATGAAAGCAATGATAGGTGTCACTTTTCACACTGTAGAGACTGAGTAACCTGCATCACATCTGTCACATAGTCAGTAACCTCATAAGAAGTGCACAAAATGTATACTTCACATAATCAAAGTAAATATTACTATTTTTTCCTGAACCATAGTTTATTATGAGTGTCTTCTGCTTGTACAGCTCAGTATCAATATCAGTACATGTTAACAAGACAGTTTGTAGCCATTCTCTTTGTATTTTACATTAATAGAATTTTATTATATGTCACTTTTTATCCTTGTGCTTCAAGGCATTTCAAATGGTGGCTGCATCCCCATATATGACAGAAACATGAAGTCACTCAACCACGTGACTTAGAATAACTGTGAAAGGGCTTTGAAGAACACCCAAAATTTCTCACTCTTGCTCTACTGCAAGAAGAGTCTGTCATTACACGTGGAGCTAGGAGTTGCTTTTGAATGGAAACTTTTAAGACCAGCAGCCTGCTATTATTAGAGACGTGAACTTGGGAATGGCATTGCATTTAGATCCCAGCAATGAACTGCAGCACTCTCCTTATATCCATTAAAAAAATCAGTTACTAAGTGTGATATGTAGTTTTCTCTGTTTTCTAATCAAAACACAAGGAAATGCATGTTTGCCCTATTCCTTTATGCTACTGTAGCTCTTTTAAGACTCAAAAATTGTTGCGTTTTTTTCTTTCTTTCTTTACTTAGGGGATGCTGATGGAGAGCTAATAGCCAGACTTTGTGGTCAGTCTGCACCATCTGTGCCACTAGTCATAGCTGCCCCCCGGGTCTGGGTACACTTTATAAGTGATGAAAACACAGAAGATAAAGGATTCTTGGCCCATTACACATATGAAGGTAAATGACTTGATAGACTGCTGCCTTTGATGACTGAGGCATTCTGGGGAACGTTGCCATTCATTTGGTGATACTGAGAATAAACGTGATGGGATCAGCTCTTAAAGAGGCCCTCAAAGTTACACGGTCCCTGACACTATTTATATCCTTCTAAAGCAAGCACGTGCTAGCAGCTGAACTTTGAGATTTATTTTCTGCCTCACTGTTCCCATTCCCCGAACTGCATTTGAGTTTTTGCAATGCTGTGCAACACTCGGAACAGCTGGTTTCTCTTGGGAATAGGGATGTAACAGGTAGCACCAGCCAAGTTTGACTTACTACAAATAGGTCTCCAGAGTGCTAGCAGAGCTGAAATGCATTCTGCTGCTTGAACCTTAGCACTCATTTTGAAATCCACTTAAAGCTGTATCAGTGCAAATGACACCACTTTGCCATTTATGTGCCAACACAACTAGTCTTCCTGTCACAGCTGAATTTAGCCATGGGGCTTCTCTAGACACATCAACAACTTTTTTACTTGATTGTGTTGGTCCAAGAATGGCACTGATTTTCTTAAGTGTCTGAGATAAATAAATGGACGATAAGGTGGAAGAAGCAGCTGTAAGTGTCAGTTGGCAAAGGTTTGGCAGAGCTATATTAAGTGTCAGAAAAAATGCAAAGTTTCAAGGTCATCGCATCTGTTTACTCACTATTTAATGATAAACATTTTAAAACATGGATTTTCCCAGAGAAATTGTTCATCCTTACCTGTATCAGTCTAACTGAAATATATTTTAGTACTATTATAATCTAAATAATCTTCCATTTGTTTGATTATAGTGTTCAGTTCCTAAAATGTATTGAAATGTTTTTTTCATTTTTCTTCAGCCTGTGGTGGTATACAGTCAGGTGAAAGGGGAGTTATCTCAAGCCCTAACTACCCAGAACCTTATAGCAGTCTGAGTCACTGCTCCTGGTTGTTGGAAGCTCCTGAAGGTGAAACCATCACTGTGAGTAACATAATTTCATGATTATGCGCACAGCTGACAGTGTGAGAAGCACCTTCTGAGTCTTGAGGAACAGGTTTGAGACAAACTGGAAAATCAGAAATGTGGAGAAATGAAATATCTCCCCATCAACCTTAACTAAGAGGGGGAATGAAGATAACACAACCAAACTAGATTGTGCTTTTTGAAAAGCAGAAGGATCCTAGGATAACTTGACCTCAAAACATAGCACTGAGTTCTCCTTTAAACAATGACTTGGTTAAAAAATCTAGTTAGAAAACCTAAAATAACTCATTTTATTAAATATACATGGATATTATCAATATTATGAGAATGAATATGAGGCTGAAGGTACTTCTCTGCAGCAAAGTTACAAGCAACTAGGAAGTCACTTTTGTGTCTTAATGGTCTGGAAGATAATATGATTTCTGGTACAAATAACATCAATGAGATGCTGCTCTTATTTCTCAATAACTATTATAAACAGGTGCCTGAGGTGCTACTTTGAGTCAAACTCCTGAGAGACCAATTTAAGCACTTTTAAAACCAAGCAGTGTGAAACTTCACTCACTGAATTATTTGGCTGATTCTTTCAAGAAAAGTCCAATCAGTGACATTTATGGTCCAGGTCAGAAAAGTATCTGAAAAGCACTTTTGTTAAAACACATTGCAGATTTTCATATGCAACGTCTTTCAGTAATTTCCCTATCATGTTTTCCTTGTTTACAATTAAAAAGGTATTTCTTAGAAATGCAAACCCATAGTCTTAATTATTCTGTAGCATGATATTCTGACCACTGTCTAGGTACTGACTTCAGGGAATAAAGAATTATTTTAAGAGAATGCAAAACCTGGATTTAATCCACAAACTTGTTTAAAGCAGAACTAATCTTAAGCAGATGGAAGCAGGTTTCTGTTTTGAAAGGAGTGAGTAGCAGCCCCCTCAATGAAGGCAGACTAAATTTTGCAGTATAAACTGCCAGTTTCAGTTGCTGGTAACGTTCTGAATTTAAACCATTAGAGCTAAATTTGTGTTTGGTCTTTAACTGAGGCAGAGTTCTTTTGGAAATGAATAAACATTAAATGTACAGGAAGAAATATAATGTATTTGCTAAACTTTTCTGCAAAGATCCTGCTCCTGAAACTGGTTAAAAAAAAAGACTGCTTGTAACGGGGCCAGGCAGTAATTAGTGTACATCAATATTTCAGCATCAACAAACACAGGAGTCTACTGCATCAGCAATCTAAATCTTTGAACTTGAAATCCCACCTGTGTGCTTATCCCTGCAAGGACAAATGGAATCAGTGTGGGAGGAAGACAGGGTCAGAATCTGCCTGCCCTGCTCGGTCTGTTTATGTGATGCTTCCAGGCCCACAGGAATGAACCATGGAACTGTTTCTGTTTTAATGGAAACTAACATTTTTAGCAACTGTTAGTACATTGATTCAGAATAATAGGAAGAAAAAAGTATCCAGGACCTTCTGCTTACATAACTACTTATATTTCATGACCAGAAGCCTTGAGTTCAACACCTGCGCATATTCAAGGCTGTTTTGAAGCACATACTTGGCTTCAAAGTATGGTTAAGTCCTGGTAATGCCAAGTTTGACCCTATGCATTCCTCTTCCATTTCTATCTTCAAGCTAAGTAGATGCTGTTACTCATAGTTGTAAGATTCCAAGCAATACTTGCAGGAAAGCATCATGAAGTGTGGGTCAAATTTCTAAGCATACCAAGAAATCATTGTAGCAGGATGGCTACAGGATCTGGCTGGAATTGCTCTAAACCCTCCCTGAAGTGACTGGTTTTAGCACCCGAATGTCCCTTTTGTGTGTTGCAGCTTACTTTTACAGCCTTCCACGTTGAAAATCATTCACTTTGTAAGTGGGATTCTGTTACTATCCTGAATGGTGGCTCTCCGGGGTCTCCTGTCATAGGAAAGTATTGTGGAAACACATCCCCCGGGACAATTCGGTCTGGTTCCAGCAAACTACTTGTTATCTTTAACTCTGATCACTCAATTCAAGGAGGTGGCTTCTACGCAACGTGGACATCAGAATCTTTAGGTAAGTTTGCATTAACAAAAGAAATACGTGCCAACATCGTTGTCTGATCTCACACAAAGAAATAAAATTTGGACTGATTTTGTACTTTTTAAGTCTCATACTGACAGCTTCTTGATGGCTGTAAATGGATACCATGACCATTACCCTCCCAGCAGTGGTAACTATTGTCAGTGACTATGAGACACTTCATTTTATGAATAACAATTGTTCCACAGTTTGATTTGGTTTAAACACTTAAAACTAGGAAGAGGTCAGTTTCAAAACAGGGAAGCAGATAGATCTTCTCAAAGAGCACGTGTTAACAGCCTAACCCTCTTTCAGTGCAGTGGAGATATTGGTACCCTTTTGAAGGTGATATACAAGCAGGATTGAATGGTACATTTTTCAAAGCTACCACCTTCTGTTGAGATTATCAGCTCTCTGGATTTTAAAAAAAGCAAAAGGTAGCTCACTATTTGCACAGTGTACCTCAGGAAGTCAATAAAGGACTGAAGGCAAGTGTAGATTGTGGCAGATGGTCACAGGACAGAAATCACTTTGCCTTCCCACCTCAGAACAGAGCTGGCCAAGTGCTCCCTACTGTCACCTACAGCTGCAAACCTTCTGCCTGATGCTGATCACCTTTCTGTCCATTAATAATGTAGCAGTATTCACACAGTCAGTTGATGGAGTGTCTTTTTAAACATATCAATAGTCTGCACTTGCATGAATATACACTGTCACTTAAGCAGGATTTTTACGCTGTTCTCACTGAGATTTCATGTGCAAGGAAACCCACTCTTCAATTATGTAGTAAACATCAGCCTACACTTGCAATGTGCATAGGTAATATTCTCTCTGTTAGAGGGTTTGGGGTTTTTTATGTACCTGGTTTCCTTTCTAAGGCTTTCTTCTCATTTGTTCACTGAGAATCTCTGGTTTTTGGTATATGTGACCAAAATCTGGCTTTGCATCCTTCTAAACACAAATGCCATTACTAACACAGAAGAATGAAAAATAAAATCTTCCTTTTAAAACTATAATTTTTTTTTAATTAAAAGGAAAAAACAGGAATGTTATAAACCTTTTTTTTTGCTTTTTGTTCATTCTTTTACTACATTGTCTCTGAAATAACAAGGGTTGCTAGTGCTGTATGCATAGCCCTAGTAAATTATTCTTGGCATGGTATTTGCAAATATGTTTCAAATTAGCTAAATGTACTATGTATAAAACATGAGCTGCCACAGAGCCATGACCAGTTATTCCCCTTTAGAAATGAATCTGTTAGCAATTTTTAAAGTCATGTTTTCCAACCCTCTCCATAATCCCACTGAGATCCACAGGGCTGCCTGGACTGGAGAAGTCACTATTTTGCCCTGGGTAAACAGATATAGCTTGAGTAGATTCACATGTAGAACTGCAATATTTTCACGTTGCAGAGTAAGAAGAAAAAAGGATTCAACAGCAGATCGGGTTTTTTTCCCTAGAGTGCTCTTCTGAATTGCTGTCTGTCATGATTTGCATGCTGTGGGGTGTGGGAAGGGACCTGCAGAGTCTCGGGAGAAGCTCCTCATTAATATATTCCTGGTCCTTACACTCTTTCAAAGCAATACTCACTTCAATTTGCCAGGAGTGTGTAGGGTATGAACTGGCAAGGAGAATGAGTTTGTGAAGAAAAGAAAGTGAAGTACAAAGAGAGAGACCTTCTCTAGAGTTTAAATACCTCCCTACTGCAGGGCTGGGAGAAAGAAAATTGCTTAAAAGAGGGGTAAATGAAGCTTCAGTGGGTATCAGGGCTTTCCTCTCTCACTCTTGCAGGCACAGCAGGAAACAGCCATTCAAAGCTGACACCAGCTGAAAATATTCGAACATTTCTCCCACCTGTTGCTGTTTTTTTGCAGGCTGTGGTGGAATCATTCATTCAGATAATGGTGTGATCAAATCCCCTCATTGGCCTCAAAACTTTCCCGTGAACACCAGATGTACATGGACCATCATTGCACATGAAAGCAAACACTTGGAGATGACCTTCCGCAGTAACTTCCACGTTCCAGATCGCGATGGAAGCTGCCAGAGCAGTTACGTGAAGGTAATAATTGTTGGGGTTAGGTCAGCAGAGCAGCGCTTTAAGAAGTCATGATTCCAGAATCCTGGTTTGCATTTGTCATGGTTATAAACTGTCAAGGAAGAAAATTTATGAAATATAAACTGAAGTCCTTGTACCAATACAGTCCATTTTCTGTGTGATTTGTGACCTGGCTTGTATATAATTTTAATTTTCATCCATTCTTGAGGTTCCATCAGGTTGCATGCTGCCCCAAAACTTAAAAATATGAAGAAAAAAGGAGCATATATGATTTCAGAATAAGGAAATAATGTGACAGTACAGTGTAAAGGAAGATCTTTTCAATTACTCCAGGGAGTTTAAAAAAAAAAAAAAGGAATGTGACTCTATAAATTCTACCAAACCTGTCAAATTTGCACTAATCCTTCTTTTTTTAATCTCCAAAACCAAAGATAGTAATAGAAAAATAAGAATATTTTTCATAGGTTGTCAAGAGCCTCTTGTTTTCAAAGCAATAGAATGAAGTGGACATGCCTTGAATTTTTCAGAGTCATTTTTTCTCAGGCATTTGGCATATGTTCAGTAGTTTTGTGCTCATTCTCTCCACAAAAGTACAACTCCCACTTGATATAAAGGGCAAACATAATTTGACAACATGTAGGAAGACTTGAGCAGCTGGATCAGGATGGTCTGATCCATACCTACTAACTCATAAACCACAGTTGCACTAATTTTTTTAAGGCTGTGAAAGAAAGCCCTCCAGCTAATAGATTTTTCATAGACAGCGATTACTTGATGTAATATGTTAAAATAAATTTCACTATTATGGAAGTCTTAATGTCACCCGGTAAAGGTGTTTAATTTCAAATTTCTAAAGTGCCCTGAATGGCATAAGCAAAACTATGTCAATTGGAGATTTCCTTCATAGAGAAAAATCTGAAGTTTTTTATGTCCATTTCCATTTCTGAATGTCCAGTTTGAGATACACAAAGGTGTCTGCATATGAAAAACTGTAGAACAGCTGTAAGTTTCTTCCATTTAATCCAAACTGAGCAGCCACAAAAGAGTAAGCCAAAATCAATAGTGACTTTGCAAAACCTTGGCCAGGCTATAGGCTGCAAAATTAATCCTTTGAGCATCCATTGCCTCAAACACCTGGTCAATGAATGAGGTGATTCATATGCCTACACTTACAGACTAACCCTTGGCTAACCCTTTCCTTTCTAGGATGGTTGCTTAGAGCGATCACAATTTTATGTGGTTGTTCTGACTCCTCTCAATTTCTTGAAAGCACATTATTTTAAATATCAAATACAATTTGATTATAATATATTTTTGGTATAAACTACCAATAAAGAAACTATGCAAACATATCAACAGAAATAACTTTATTATTAGAGTAAATAATTTGTATTTAAGCAGACATTTTAAATCCTTGTCAAAAAACATCTTGATTCAGGAAATTTTTTAAAGGGTTAGAAACATCAAACATTTATACCTATGATTCATTTTATATGTGTCTTGAAATTCAGTGCTTAAACTGTGAGCTTAAACTGTGCATATTTAAGTAATTACCTGAAGAGACTTTCAGTTACCTACCTAAACCTGCATGTGCTTCTTGAATGCAGGGCTTGATTGAACTTAAATTTGTTATTGGTTCAGTTGAAGTAATACTTAAAAAAAATTGTGGGTTTTTTTCTTCATTATATTTTCTGTGAATTTCATTATTTTCATAACTCTCTACATGATTTGATACTTGTCATTGAACAAGTAAATGCAAATTAACAAAAATGGGAATTTTTTTTATTAGCAAGATTAGATATTAGGAATCCAGATCTCCCAGTTTGATGCCATTATATTATCCTAGCAAGACAGCTTTGTGTTTTATTTACTCATGAATAACATAAGGATTGCATGTAATAATTCCTTGTATACATAGTTATGCATATTTATAGGGTGTATGGAGATAAGTAAACAGAGACAAAATGAAAGTAGGTAATGGCTGTACATAAAATGTTTTTCTCTTGTCCCCTGGACCTGATCTATGTTTGCTCTGCTGTCATCAGGGGTTCAAGCAAATGACCTCCAGATGCCCTTCAGGGGACCCTGGCAACCGAAGTTATTCACTGTGATTCACTCCACTGACTGCAGGGATTAACTCCAATTTAGATCTCTTAGATTCAGTGTGAGATGAATCCTAACCTGAGTCTATGGAAAGAAAAATTGCACATGTAATTTCTGGTGGGTTCCCATAACCTAATTGGGCTTTGAAAGCACTAAACAATTTCCAATCTGGCCTTGTCAGGTGTGGAGAGGAAATGATGAAGAAGAAACAGCTTTGTTAGCCACAGGATGTGGAAGTTCAGCTCCTGATCCTGTTGTTGCTCCAAACAATGTGATAACTACAGTATTTCAGTCTCAGGATGCTCCTGCACTAGGTTTCTCTGCATCTTTCATAAGCAGTAAGTAATATTAAAGCCAGATGGCTGCTCTATTAGTCTTTTTGAGATTGGTTTGATTTGTGTGTTGCAATTCAGATCCCGGTCCAACAAGGTATTGAAGCCTCTGCCCGGGTTTGGAAACCAAGAGTTACTACAGAGAATGCAGTGGAATTCCAGTGTTGCCCTTGCCAGAGATCCTCCATGAAGCTCTAACTTCGTAGCTATTCTTATCCACCTTTGTCTTTTCACTGTGCCCAAAAGGAAGAATGGGCTTTTAATTTTAAAAATTTACTTCTCTGTAGTTAAACTGCATGGAAGCTAAAGCTGTAAAGGATCTACTCCTCCTTCAGAATTTTTATCTCTCTTCTTCTTTTCAAGGCACATGCTGAAACTGCAGCAATTTGTCCTGTGTATGGTGTAGCCCATGCCCTTCACATAAACTCCTCACTACCTGCTCTGGCCTTTGCTTTGTTTTGTTGTATTTACATTTTGTGTAGCTCAAGTGGCATTTCTTGGGTGGACCTGTCCATTTCTTTACGCTTGGCATGTGCTTTGCAACAGTCAAACCCAACAGAAGTGGAGGAGGTATTTCACAGCTGCCATAGGCTGCTTGGGGTTTTTTTGTAGGATGCTGCCAAAGGAAACCACTTTCCCTTCACAGGATTCAGATTAAAACAGTGAGAAATTAAGTGCTTAGAGGAAGACATTATCAAAGTATTCAGAATTCTGAATTGAAACTGCTTTTGTTTTTATAATGTTTGCATTATGTTGTCAGTAACAACTAACAACCTCTTAGTGGAGACAGTCACAGGCTTCATATGCCTGTTCGTAATCTTAAGCCAGTGTTTCACTGGGCACTGCATTCTTTTAAAGCTTTGACTTAAAATAAAGAAAAAAAGGCCATGCAAGTCCTTAGAAACAGATGGAGCTCCATGAAAATGAACAGTTCTGTGGGCCCAAAAAATTCTGGGTGGCAAACCTTTCCTGCCTCTGCATATAGTAAAGCAACTCAGAGAAGGCCTTACAGCAGACTGCATCCTCCTGATTGTCAGGCATGAAGCAAGAAAAGCACCATTTAGGCTAATGTGAGCATTATCAAATGAGACTGAATTGCTGCTCTTCCCCAATAACCCTCCTTCCAATACAGCTACTAAGGGATTTTGAAACGTGCAGGCTCCACACCCATACGAACAGCGGTGTCCTTCTGGTGGGCTCAGGATCTATGGTCTGGTCTTACCCAAACACTCCAAGAGTGTGACACTGTAGAGTGTGACACGGGGGAAGGCCTCGTGTTTGTCAAAAACACTGCTATGTGTAAAAGACCTGCTTTTACCATCATGATATATATTACTCTCCCTGGGTTTTGACCAGCCTCCTAAAGAGAGATGAGATCCTTGTGTACGTTATTTGTTCTGTTACTGTAAAACCAGGATGATGTTATCCCCTGGATTATAACTGTACCTTACTTATTTGTTTGCAGGATGCGGAGTAAATTTCACCAGCCCTGAAGGTCGTATTGTCTCTCCTAACTACCCCAGTCAGTATGATAACAACCTGAACTGCAACTATGTCATAGATCAGGGACCACAGTCTCTGGTGATCCTAGAGTTTGACACTTTTCACTTGGAAGGTAACTTGTTCTTCATAATTTCAGGATGTATTATGAAGTGTAACTTCGTATTTGAAAACATAAAAGTCTTTTATCATGGAAAATTATAGATGTTTAATTTGCCAATCCATTCTGAAAATCTTTTACAGACAAACACTTATAGATATAGACTCCAGGGTTCAGTTTTGAGTCACTTCTAGAAGAGTGAAGATAGATATCACCTGTTGGATACCTGGCAGCAATGAAGGTGGGAATTTGCCAGGCTCTTGGAGTATAAGAGTGACTATGGCTAATCCCGCTCTTTGTTCCTGCCTTTTTTTTGCCATTCAGTCTTACAGTCTATTTGGTCTTAGGCCAGCTGTTTTGCTTTTCAGTGCTTCTGTTCCTTAACTGATAAAATAGATATAAATATACATGGGTGTTTTACAAGAACGTAAGAACATAGACACGTGAAACTAGCTGAAAGACTACAGCAATGGAAAATGTATAAAAGTTGTTGCCCATGAGCAAAAGTCTCTCTTGCAATTATCAACCTTGGCAGCATTTAGCCAAGCGATAACAAGTTTAATGTCCTAGTCCCATTGGTTACAGTGGTAAAACATTTTCAGTTTTGATAGGGTCAAAATTTTATGGGTGGAGATGCCATGATAACATAGAGGAATCAGTATGTCCAAACTACTTGGGTGGCATTATATATTTTGAGGCCATCTTAATCTGGTTTTCTTGAAATTACCAAGACAAAGAGATTTTGAGTAATTTGTTACTAAGATGGGTTGTATAATTTGAATTTTTCTTCAGACCAAACTATAAAGTCAGAACATAGTCTTCTTTTATTTTGTTTTTAAGTTTCTAGGCTATTTTTAATTCAAAACTATTCTGGTCCAAATGTAAGGTAGGTCTGAAACAAAGGTTGGATTTGACTATGATTTTATCTGAAGTATTTTTTTCATCCCCTAATACAAACCAGTGCTGTAAGATTATTTTTGTAAGTAAAATGTAAATCACAGAAATTAGATAATTTCTTCATGTGGAATACGTCATTATTTATCAGACACACTAAGCATTAGGCTGCATCAGAGTGCATCAACTTTGACAACTCTATGAGCACAATACTGATCTGTATTGTCTGTTTATTCAGTTAATTTTTAAATTGATTGAAGCTTTTATTATCAAGAAGATTAAGGCAAGGAGGTAAGTGATACAGATATAATAATAAACCCAGACCTAAACAAATACTAAAAATATTCCACTTCTTGCAGGACAATTTGTTCCTTAGGCTACACCAACTAAAAGTCCTGAGTCACGTGAAAGAACTGTGGATATGAGCTAAAAGACAGTTGCTTAGCAAAGAGGAAGTATGACACTCTCCAGCAGTTGATTACTAATGTTTTCACAAACCCTTAAAATACAACCAACCCTGTAATAAAGAAAAACTGCCTGTGTTTGAATTGCAAAGAAGATTGAAACCACCTCCTTGCAAACTATCATTGTAGAAGTGAAAACTTACTCAGCAGTTTCACTGAATATATTTAGCACATGTGCCTAAGGGTTTCCAATGTGAATTCTCTTAGTTCTTTTGCAAGGGCAGGACAACGTTCAGCAGCATCTGTTAAAAACATTTCTAGCTATTCCATGTGCAAGTAAGCAATGCACCTGCTCAGATTGTTGCTGAGTGTGGGCTTTAAAATTTAAACCATGTTAATACAGATGTTCTGGATTAGGTTTTAAAGTTTACCTACATGTCCAATTAGCATAATTTACTACCTATTTGACCTCTCAAAATAAATTTAATTGGGTTTCTTTCAATGTTTTTTTAATAAAGAAATGAAGTGTCTAGAATAAGGCCTGTAAGGCATACATATCTCACTGACTTTAACTGGTTGAAATATCTTCTCCAGAATATTAGAAGGCAGAAGGTAATTGTCTGTAGTGCAGTGACAAACTGCTACAAAATTAATTGACTTCATGGGTTAGTCACAGATCTCTGCTATAGAGTAGTTATGTTTTCAGTTATCATGAGACGCCAGTTCTGATTATAAAGAACTACTCCAAATGAGGCTGTTAACTCACAGCCACGATGTAGTGTCAGTATCTGAAACCAAATGAACATGACATACACGTACTAAGTATTAAATATGTATTAAGCACTAAATATAGCAAGTAACAGAGTAAGAGAGAACTGGAGGAAACTGCATTTGTTGTTTTTGTGATCAAAATTTAATCTAAATTGTGTGCTTCCTGGAAGGTAGAAAAATTTTTATCTCACTTAGAGCCCCTGATAGACATCTAATTTAGATAATCATCTAGATTTATCTCCTCCTATAGTGAAGTGTGAAAGTACTTTAAACTCAGAACCAAATGTGTTATGCAGATGGAGTGAATTGCCTTCTGGAGGCCTCTCTCACTCTCTTTACCAGTTGACTATTACAGGAATTCATAGGTAATAGCTTACACAAGATACCTGAGATTTAGGAAGGAAAACATAGGCAAGATTAACCCTATGCAAGTTTGGCTTGGTCTCTGTGATTTCATTGCAGCCTTAAGAATGTCTCTTCCTGTGCCAGACTGAATATAGTCACAGAACTCTCTTGATTTGCCAATTTCATGAAGTTGTGTAAGTTGCCACTTGCTTCTTGTAGTACCACCTGCATTGTTGTGATTGGTTATTATATGAAGAACCAAACTAGTAGGTGTGAGTTTTTTCTCAGCCCCACTTCTGTTACAGTGATCTGTGTCATATTCTATATGTCCTCCCTCCTTGGATCAAAGGTCTTCACAAGTCAAACATCAGAATAAGTAAAAAAAAAAACAAAAAACAACCTCTTATTTATCTACCTTAACAGACTTATTATCTAAGAAATATTTAACCACATACAGTTTTGTGTACATAAGATTTATTCAGATTAACATCTGTACAAATGCACCTCTAGGACAGCTATGGGAGTGTATTATTAAATGGCTGTTATATTCTTCAAATACGAGTATAACATCCAATAAAGCTGAGTCCCAAAGAGTGGAAAAATAGGGAAAATGGATGTAGGCTTCCTGTAGTATCTGCTTAGAATTCTGTAGTATTTATACACTCTGCCTACAAAACTACTGCCTTGTGTTGATAATGAAAAATGTTTGACCTGAAAAATGTTTTAATAACTTGTTTATTTCTCTTTTTCTTTTATAAACATATGTCTGTAATTTTGCAATCTGGGGTAGGGTCACAGCTTTATTTTGGAGTCTGCTCTATCTGCTTTCTCAGTTGTTACTAGGCAATTCAGAAAATAGACAAGTTTTGCAATAGATTATTTTGAAAGAGGATATGTATGAGAAAGATTTGTAATTCTTTGCTTTCAAAACAATACCTTGTGCTATGAACCCACTTAATACATCACACAGGGTCTATTTCTGCATAATACTTCTCCTGCATTAGTAATTACTAATTGTATTGCCATTTATATCAGGAGCTGCAGTTGTGAAACAAAATCTTATTGTTTTAAGTTTTATAAACTTTAAACAAAAAGACAGGTTCTACCTCAAAACTAAATGAAGCAGAATCTATGGCTATAGACAAAGAGATGGAAAAAGGAAATTGATATTAATGATTTGATAGTTAGGGGCCCAAATTTGGTCAAGGTTTTTGTGCAGGCATCATATCAAATAAATTATTTTATGCAGAATAATGAGACTGGACAGAAATTTCTGCTAAATGGAAAGGACTACCCAAAGACATATTTCAAAATGTAATGTAAGGACAACTGAAGCACTTATCATGTGAACTTTGGAGGCAGGAGTCACTGTATCCACACTGAATGGTACCAAGAGATGATAAATAGAGTGCAGATAGATAAAAAAGGCCTTGAAAGCAAATGCACACAGCAATTCAAAGAAACAGGGATATGTTCATAATGTCAGGCCAAATAAATGACCTCTCCAGAGAGGAAGAAATATTGTCAAGGCTAGAGGACTGAATGGTACAGTATCCATGTTGGAAAAATCACTGTTTCTCAGATTAGAGTCATAGCTATGTGGAAGGTTTATTTTAAAGATAGTAACTGGAGACTTATGGGGTCATCAGCACAGAGATAGTAGTTGCATCTGTCCTTGCAAATGAGATTATACAGAGCTAATGAGCAGATAAAGAGAGAAAGACCAGAAAGAAGTTATCTCGTTGAATCCTCATGGATGAATCAGAAGAGAAGATACAGCAATACCAGAAGGATGAACAAAAGCTCTTAGGAGACAGGGTTTATGAAGAAAAACAGTGCTGGCTATGTGAAAAGTGGTTGTCAGCTCAAAGAGGATATGGGTCTGACATCTGGCTAAGAACACATCTCTGGAGACTCATGAAAGCTCTTCCATTGTAGTGTAAGGGACGGAAACTGGTCTAGAAAAGATCTAAGATTATATGATTAGCAGAAATAAGGCACAGAAATAAGAATTGCTGATGATGTGCTGAATATGTGTAGAGGCTGGAAGTATGATATGAGGAGAATCTGAGGCTGAGGATTATTTACAGAATAATGCATTTAATATGGTGAGAAATTAAGGAAAGTGTAAACATGAGAATGAGCTACAGGATAGAGATCATACAATTATCAGTCTTGCCAGGATTCATGAGTCATAACTGATATCGGCCTAAACAATGAGGATTCAAAGCTAGAAATTAAGTCTTTTGCTCACAGTCCTACATCAACCATCTTATTTTTTCCAGTGCAGCAGTTCAAATCAACTTATGATGAGTATTATGGACATTTGCTTTGCTGAAAGATCTATTTCACCTCATGCTTTTCTCGAAAGTCTTTACAGAAAATGACCTAAGTTGATTTCTCAAACCTTTCCATTCTGAAATTGCACTGGTCTTGATTTTTTTTTTCATTTGCATTTTAAAAGTATGTGTTTTTTTAATTGAATCATATTATCAAGTATTCTAATAAAAGGATAGGACACGAAGAATATTTTTTTTTATTCATTATTTTACTAATAGTGTAATCAGCTATCTGATGTGGCTGGTTTTCTGCTTAGTTACTCTTACTAGAGTCAGAAAAGCACCATGTCATATTTCCATATAGACATAATTGTAAAGCCTGTTGTCTTCACTGAAACAGAAGGAATTTTTGAAATTAAATCTCCAGAGAGGATCTAAAATACACCTGATCCCTGCTGGGATCACTCTGTTGTTCTCATGAAACAGAATTATCTCTCCATTCCTATTTGTCATCCTGTTCAATATGAGTCATCTTGTTTCCTACAATAGAAAGGAGTTTGTTTTGACTGGACAACATGAAGGACTCACTCCACTGAAACAGTAGGCTCAACATCAGTCCTGTTAAATTTAGATAATTCCCTATTAAGCCTTCGCAATTTAAGTAAATGCTCCATTGTTGCTAACAGGTCACTAAACATGATAACTTTAATAAACATTTGACACCCCAGCTTCCATTAATCTTGTAAATGATGAAAAAGTCAAAGAAAACATCAAGTTCTTTTTTAAGCATAACAGCTAATGAAACTCATTTTTCAGTAGGTGTGTGCTGTGTTTTTCACTGACATCATTAATCCAGCTTTCTTGCACAACCTATGTGGCTCTGTTCTTGCTCCCACTGTATATCCCTCGGTGCTATCAACTTGGGCACCACCAACTTCTCCCCATGCTTACAGGTCCCAGCTGGGCAGGGAGGTGGTGCCATGGCTCTGAGTTCCCAGGGTGCTGGTGGCTGCTGTTCAGCCTGAACTCACAGCCCTTACACTGAAAGCACTGCTTGTCCTTCTTTGGGGATGTTCCTCTGGCACTCTAATTCAGCTACTGACCTTCACAAAATTTATATGAGCTTACTTATTTTTGAGACCTCTCATGTCAGTTGAACCTGTTTGCAAACAGGTGGCTAGAAAGTCCAGTAGGTAGGGCAGGGAGTCAGAGAGAATGGCTCATTCCTCCAGAAACCTAAGTGCAAATGAGAAATTTGGAAAAAAAAAAAAATAGAATACCAAACTCCTCATTTCTGAAAATCATTGCAAGACTACATTTACTTTCTCTTTTTTTCTTTTTTCTTTTTGTCTTCTTAGTCAAGCTGAAGAACCTGGAATTATGTACTCAAAAGTTTGAGGGAACATAGGGAGAAAGAAGTGAGCTCTGAAACAGGCTACTGCATGGCCCACTTTTTCATTTTTCAAAAATCTCACTCTTAATGATTTAATAGTCCCTGCACTGGGTGCTGAGTTCTGCATTAGGGGAAAGAAATACCAGGTAGTTCAGTTGCCTGTAACAAAAGGTGTGTTGCTTTTGTCTGCAGAGGAGATCCATGCTTTCATTGGATCCTTTCATCTCCTCACAGAGAGTGTTCATTCAACTATGAACTCCCACAAAGTCAAGGAGCCTGGAGCCTTTTCCAGATCATAGGATGTATTGAATGAGACAATGTGATGTCTTATATACAAGGTCTCTTTACCTTTCTCTGCCTCAGTTTTACTGCATCTACTTCCTCAGCAAGCAAATGAGATCCTGAGTTCCCTGGAATTTAAAGTAATAAAAAATTTAATTCTTATCCTGTGTGAGGTCTATATACTTGCAGCTCAGTAAATCACACATAAAATACGCTGCTAACACTTGTGCATTATATGTCCATGCAGCCCCAGCACTCCTGAGCAGAAGTTGTCTTTATGATGGAGTGAGCATCTTCAGTGGGATGAGCGTGGCCGCGCATCCTCTCATCACACTCTGTGGTAATGAGCTCCCTGCACCAGTCAGCGTCTTTGGGCCTATGCTGCTCCACTTCTACACAGACTCCCACATTGTAGGCTTTGGATTCCAGGCCAGATACAGAACACTTGGTGAGTATACACTGTCCTGTGTTTCAGATGATAGAAATATTCCAGATGGATAATGGTTCAGTGTAGGAAATGTTGCACCTCATTTTGGGGATACCTCAGATGGATGTAGATGGTTCATTTTCCCCAGCTGTCAGGACGAGGACATGGAACTGTTTGGTGCATGTCAACACACTGACTTACTTGTTACCTAATACAACTGTCATTTCAAGACTCTACATAGGACTAAGTCAGGAACTGAAGCACTTTGCCTTTGCTGTAGAGAAGAAACATTTTTGGCAGGTTATTTTGTTTGTTTGTTTTCTACATTGTTTAAGGAGAAATGTGGTCAGTTTATTAACTCAGTTAATTTAAAAGATTTTATCACTGAGAGGAGAATGGTCTTATTCTCAGTTATACTAAAACTATATTATACCATACGGGAAGCAAAACAGGATCTTGAAATGGACACATCTATATGCCTCCATTTGATGACCTTCTTGTAGTGCCAGGTATTAATGTAAATAAAAACTGGGATATAGATATATTTTTAATTTTTGATAATTATTTTTACTAAAGTTTTTTTTTGCCAGTCACATGAGATCTCTTATGTTTTAAAGAGCAAATGTGAATTAAAAAAAAGTTTTCAACTCAGTTTAGAATTTACATCTGCAGAAATATCCCAAAAGAATGATTTTATTTTCAAAACCAATTTTAATATTTTCTATATTTAACTGGCAGAGACTACTTTTTTGAAAGCATAATTTTCTAACTGCAAAGTGTGAGTTTGTAACTTTGGTATTTCGCTTAATGCACTCCTCATGTTCAAAGCCACAACAAAAAAGCATAAGGCTAACTTCTTTATATGAAATGAATGGCCTGATACAGATAAGACAGAGGGAATGGCACTGAGAAATGACAATGTGCAGTTAGTCATGGAAAAGACCTTCATAACTCACTCAAGTCAGTTGCTGCTATCTGACTTGTGACTTCTGACATTTGAGAAAGATGACTGAAGCCTTATTAGCTTGTTGTTGTATACAAAGCAGCTTCTGGCAATTAACATTCCTCTTCCCCCTAGTTGTATTGTTTGCTGAAAAAAAATTAAAAGGGCTCTCTGCTCCTAGTGTGGAATAATGCTAATTCTTTATCCTCCCAGGTCCTGTCCTTTATCTGCCAGTGCTGTAGGCTGCCAGCCTGAGGAGCCAGGGGCTCTGAATCCAATAGCACCCTGTCTGGGACTGCCTTTGTTAAGGTGGTGGCCTGGGCAACAGCATCTTCTTTAAAACATGAAAAACTCTGTGTGGCTTAGAGCTATTTATCAACAGGATGCAGGGAAGCTTTTTTTTTTTTTCTTTTTTTTTAAGGTTAAGATTATAAAATAAAGGCTGAAGCTAACAATGGAGATTAGAGTTGGTTTTATAATAGTTTTTGTTCCCTGAAGCATTGAAGCTGGGAACAAACATTAGCCACATCCTGGCCTCATTTGCATCCACAGTGTAAAACCCTGAGAAGCCAAGCAATGCCTTGAATTTACAGCTGCAAAGTTTAACTTGTTTCTCAGCCAGAAAGCCAATATTCCATACTCCAGCTCAGTCACCCTTCACTGCTGGTGAGTCCCAGTACAAGGTGAGGTGGGGAACAGGATTAGTGATACCTGGGGACTCTTCTTTGCCTTTCTGTGCGGAACAAATGCTACAGTAATGCCCCAGCCCTGGGAGGATGTTGGCAGATGATGAGGCTCTGAATACAATTATTCCAGAAAAGTCAGAGACAGGGCTGTGAGTGCAGTTGTGACTGCTTGGAGGCTCCCACAGTGCCAGGGCCAGGATGAAGGGATGCCTTTGCCCACATATCAGCCAGGTTTCTCTTTGCAAGCTAGAATGGGTGAAGAGCTACTCTAGACACACCTCAGTCATGCTGCTGCATGGGACACACCTCCATCCCACTGCTCCCTGGTCCTACTGCAGGACAATTGAAATCAGGCTCAGTCTTTTACTGCACAGATAGAGAGCCATTGCCATTTGGTATGGACTAGTAACAAACTGTTAACTTTGATTCTGAGTAGTCTTCTGCTGCAGAGCACAACCTGAAAGACATCTACACATTGTATAGTTCTAGGCATGATACTGAAGACTGCTCCTAATTTATCAAGGGCTTTTCTTTCCTTACAGGTAAACACCTTCAAGAACTATGAGAATTAGGATGAAGCTAGTATTCAGACCCTAATCCCTCTTCTTCTGTTTCCCCTACAGCTTGTGGTGGCATTTTCAATGGCTCTGTTGGTGTTATCTCCAGTCCGGCCCATTCAGTTCTTGATTATCACAACAACATGAACTGCTCATACTACATCACAGTTGGAAATGGCAAAGTAGTGGCCCTCAAGTATGTAATCGGAGTTCAGCTTGTGATTAAACAACAGGGATTCCAATTAAAGACAGCAATTACTGACAATTTTTTCTCTCTTTCCTTTTCCAATGCCAAAGCTGAACTAAAATGAGAAATGGCTACTGAAGTCACTTTGATCAACCTCAGGTTCCCTTACATCTTTCTCTCCAACTTGTTATGTGCAAAATACCACCACAGTTTAAAGTTCCCACTTTGGTTACCAAGAGGACTAAGAAATTGTAAAAATGCAGCTCACACTTTTTAGTTAAATTCTGTCAGTCTGTGAGGACTTCTGAGGCTCCTGTGAGTTAATACAAGAAAAATAGTATTTCTTTCCAAGGCTAGTACTCACTTAAAAGCCAAAGTAATAATGCCCACCCCAAAAGAATATACTTCTGAGTGTGTGCTGTTTTGCCTAAGAGAGGGATATGGTTGCCACAAAATCTTGCCACTAAGAAATTAAAAAAACTGATGCATTCTTCAATCATGTATATGCTGACTGTGAATTAAGAGAACATTTCCCAATTTAGCAGAAGATTCAGCTGGTCTGCACTCTGCCTGCATTTTATATTGCACAGAGGAGACCTGCTGCTTCACAAAAAGCTGAGGTGTGCTGACAGCTTGCCTTGCAAGAGGCCCAGTGGGTGAGGGTCCCAATTTCTTTGAGACTAGTTGGCCGAAGTGTTTTGCCATGCAGTTAATAGTTCTGCCTGTTTGTTTCTGAAGAGACATGTTTTGTCTGTGTATGGCTTTGGCTATTGCTAGCTCTTGGATTTTTCCTCAAACATTAAAAACACATGTAACGCATGAATAGAAATGAAAATGTGAGATCTAAAGCTCCAACTGTGTTTTACAGATTCAACAGCTTCCAGCTTGAAATATCTCCCTCCTGCTACAAAGATTATGTGGCAGTATATGATGGCTCAGATACCAATGCTCCTCTCCTTGGGAAATTCTGTGGCTCAGAACTGCCTCCCAATATTAAGAGCTCCAGTAATAACTTGTTCCTGGTGTTTAGCACTGACTTCTATGGAGCAGACAGGGGATGGAAAGCATCTTTCAGGGAGACCTTGGGTAAGCATATTATCAAACTCATAACCCCAAGAATCTGCTGGTAAGTAATTTCTTTCAGTGAGGAGCAGTTGTGATCTACCTCACTAGGGATGCTGGAAGTGGAAGAATGTTTCTGATTTTGTGAAAATTGAGTGAACTAAGCTAAATACAAAGCTTATGGGATCCCTGCATTCCAGTCTGGTTTTGAACTGATTCCCTTTATTCTTTGCTATCCTTTTCCTGCATCTCTGGAGGCACAGGCATTTCTTGGATGACTGAAGGCTTAGCAGCACCCAAAGGTCTCTCTTTTGGAGGAAATAATGCAATATCTGAAAATTCTCATTCTTCTGTAGTCAGAGGTTGGCGGTGCTCTAAAGATTCCTCCTTTCAATCTATCCTCAGTTTCCATTTCCTTTCAGTTCACCTCACACCTTTTTAAGAACTGAAGTGTTGAGGTGAATTAAGATTGTAGTTCCCCCAAGCACTACACTGTTCTGATTTCTACTGATTTGCAGAATCATTCTGGTTAGCTGGCCATAACATAAATGAGATCATATTAAGAACAAACTGGATATTAAATGTTTTGATGGCACAAGAAAAGGGGCAAAGTTTGATTATTACCTTAAGAAACAGTTTAAACTCAGTAGTCTGTTTTTAAGATCAAGGTGTAAAAGGAGCTCTTTATCTTTTTATAACTTCTGAATTGTTTCAGGGAGGGTAAGCAACAAATAATTATTACATTTAAATTGATTTCATGTCATCTCTACTAGTTTTCTGTGTAATTAACTCCATGGGGTTTGTGATCTAGAAAGAAGTAATTGTCCAGTTTGCAAAGCTGGCACTCAGACAGATCAGAATGAAAGGCCTTTGTGGCAGAACAAACATAGTCTTCTGCTGAGTCATTGAATCCCCTCCCTGCCCCTAACCAGTGACTTTCTTATTTGATACAGTCTGAGAAAGTATTTACAGATAAGGAAAATAACTGGTTCTACTTGGCCTTGCCAAGAAAAATATTCCCACAGAACCTCAGGGTTATTACTATTATTAACTCTTCCTTTGCTTCACACTAAGTAATTGCTACAAGGATCTTTCAGACCCCTCTTGTGAACTGTATTCCAGGTAACATAATGTTGCTTCACATGTTGCTGTCTTTAAACCCTGAGATGTCAGTTCTTATAGATCCCCTGCAGCCTGGGTTCATGTTTCCAGAGTGAGATCACCAGGAACTCCCCAAGCTTTTGCTCTTCCTGTTGGCATTTAGTCAATTCTTTTAGCCACTGATTTTAGATTTGTTTGTGCAACTTGCTAGATATTCTGTTTAAGCAAACAATAGAACACAAGCCAAGCTCTTCAAGTCAGTACCATGCCTGGTAATTTCCTAGAGTGAGAAGAAGCCTTTTATGAATATACTTTGACATCTATTAGGCTATGTTTTAGAGGGACATTTCTGGAGGCTCCCAAAGAAAGAAATACCATGATGTTGCAGGAGTTACTCAGGAGCAATGGAGTTATGAGTTATAAAAGATGACCAAGAGGAGATGTGGGTTGTGTGATGAAGAGCCTGTGGTGGTGAGATGCTTAATGGTAGGTCTTCTTTCTTCACTGTGGGAAGCAAGCTACAGGGAAGTAAACCACACAGACATTAGCAAGGATTCTGGCAGTCTCATGCTAGCACAAAATGACCAAAAAATAGAAAAGCATATTATAAGAGGAAAAAATGAGTCACATCCTATAAATGTTTCCAGTTTGGCTTGCCTAAAAAATGGAGCCAGGAAAATCTGTGACACATCTTCATACTATGAAGCCTGAGATTACGCTTCAAATGAAAGAGAATAAAACCATGAAAATCTAAAAGCCCGTTATTCTACATGGCGCTTTAGAGAAGCTCCCTCATGTCTTTCAAAAGATAAAATCCCTGTGGTTTTGTAAGAGTACAAATGCAATCAGATGACAATTAATAATGATAAATCTCTTGAATAAGGAAGATGGTATCTGTAGAGAAACAAGAAGCCTCATTCTCTGTCGCATGACAATGAGCACATTATTCTGTAGTTACCCCAGGGAAGCACAACTGGATAACATAATTATTGGTCTCTGTTTCATGTTGTGAGTGACCCTGATTATGTATTGGAAAGAAGGGAGCAGAAACAGTACATTGTTTCTGCTTGTAGTAAACTAAACTATTTCCTTTCCCCATAACCTCTTCAAATTTCTTTCCTGATCAGGCTTCTCTTCAGGGTACTGCCAAAATGCAGCGGTTTCCAGGCACTCAAAATGTTAAACCCTGACATTTCAGTAGAAAAATGTGCTCTGTTTTTATTAAAACAATTTGTTTGCATCACTGATCCTGCACCCACTAGAATATTCAAGGTCACCCCACTAGTCAGAAAAATGAGACTAACAGAAAGTATGAAACAGTGTTAATTTGACAGTACAGCAACATCTCACCTTTCTTGTCAAATGTCTTTTCTTTCCCAATACTACCTCGTGCATTATAATGTTAAGTGCACATTCCACAAGCAGCACTCTTTGTCATAACCCACTCCATGACGTGGTGCATTTGAGGAAGTGGGATGTTTGGTCCCTGTGGTGTGGTTCAGAGGGTTTATCATTTCACTGTTTCTGCTACTAAGTTTGGACACTTATCAGCCTCATTTTTAGAATCACTTGGAAATGCTCTCAGGCTGAGCTGGTGAGCTGGGCTGACTGGAAGATCCTAGCCTGCTCCAAGTGTTAGATTTATGGAAAGACAGACTCCTCTTAGTTACCACTGACCTTTATTTCTGCCTCTGTTTTCAGTCTGTAAAATGAGAATTATACCTCCTTTCCACAGTGAGCGTGTGCTCCTCTAGGCAATCAATAAAAGGATGAGAAGAGAGAAATCAATAACAGCTTAAGGCATTTGGTTACATGAGATGTCTCTGTGAAGAAAGGAAAGCTAAGATCTCTCCCCAAAGAATGAGGTCTGCGTGTACTGAGCTTGTGACTTGGCCAAAGATCTCCTGATTATCTCTTGAGCTCTAAAGAGAGATCTGAGCTTTATAGCTGACCCTGGCTGGCAGGGACAGAGCCTGCACATACCTCGGCCATCCCTGCTGTAATAGCACAAATCAGACTTTGGTGATAAATGGAGCTTCTGCCTATTCCCATTCAGTAGAGGGGGTGACTTTCTCACCTCAGTTTGTGATCGCTCTGAGGCTTATGACACAAAGGCTAAGAAAGCATATGCATTTTCTTGTTTTTAAAGAGTCAGCAATGCCTGTCAGGAGATGTAGCGGTGACCTTATTAATGGCAAATAATTTCTCCGTGAAAACTCTCTGCTTGAGTGCACAGCTCGATGGTCTCAGTAATGAAAAATACATCACATTCTAAACAATTGGTGAAGGATCGAGGGGTTTTCTGAAACACAGCTCAGCTCACTGAGGCTGTCTAAGGAAGCCACATGAATTTACAAAAAGCAAAGTGTTGCACATGATTAGATTAGATAAGTGGTTTGAGGCAAAAAGCTCTTCCTGAGGTTAATTCACACAATACAGGTAAAACTGCAGAGTTGGGACAGCAGGAAAGATGGGATGGAGGAGGGGAGGAAGATTGCCTGCTTTTTCTCTACTGCCATAAATTCTCTTTGACTTCCAGCTGTGGCCAGCTCTTTCCTCTCCCTTTTTTTTATACTATCTTCTGTGAGTATGCAGGAAAAATTCAAGCTTATGCTTTGTGAAAGACAAATATCATGCACTGGATTAATATCAATGTCATCCCTTGTTTGCACTACCTTGGGGCTTATGAGCTCAGGGGCCACAATTCCTCTGCTCTAGGCGCTGCACAGGCAGAATAAGGCAACAATCTGCTGTCACAAAGAGATTATGATTTAAACACAAGATGAGGAAAACCAGATGGATATAGACAGGCACAAAGAATAGGGTGGCAACAATGAGAAGACTAGTGTTGGCTCCAGGGCAAGAGAAATGTCTCCAAAACCTTTGGCAACCATTAGCCTGTTGGAATGTTAAGTCCTGAAACACCCCATCCTTTGCATTGTCCTCAGTTTGCTCAGTTTTCCCCTCAAGGATCTCTCAATTGTTTTTATTGAAATGAGCATTTCTATTGAATGAATATTATAATTTTACATAAGGAGAATCATCACAAGAAAATAGAGTTTAGAAGAAAAATAGTTGGAAATACAAATCATCCTGATATACCAGAAAAATGCATTAATAGGTAATTTACATAAATAATCTGGTATACATATAATAGAAAAAGATTATAATCTATATGCTTTTTTTCCTGATCAGATGATCTGTAACTTACTTGATAAATCACCCAGAGGTATCTGCCTTCTTTTATTCTATTTGCTGCATATTGAATTACTTACTTCCTGTTTGGAATACAATACACCAAGTGCCTGTCACAAACAGGTTTATTATTGTCCTCTCCCCTAATGAAATTAAAGTTTACTTTTTAAAAAATTGATCCAGTAGAATTTTCACAGCATTTTAATGCTCTTTTATATTGTCAACCAAAAAAATTTGCCTAATTTAGTTCTACATCCTCTTCTGCCCTGCAGACTGAAACTATGGCTCACTCTAGTTTCAAGGTGCAGATTTTTGGCAGTGTTCAGCATGCACAGTTGCTGCAGATTCTTTCTGGGTTCTTCAGAATTGCTGAAAAAAAATCTAAATGTGCAATATAAAGTGTAAAATATTGGTTTGATTATTGTGCTGCATAAGTCAGGGTTAGGTGTCTTTTTGTGAGTAATTTCTAAATTTTCACACCATCAGCAGTAGTTCATTGCACTGATTTATGTAAATGAGGTTGGCACCTGCAGTAGGTGGCACCAGGCACCTGCACTGACAACAGTAGTTATGGCCTGTGGAAAGCTGAATCTTTCAAACTTTTCTTCCTCCAATGAAAAAGAAATCTTAGAAGAATGTGTCCTTGACTGTGGCATGTGAATGCTGTTGCATTTTCTCATACAGCAGTGACTGGCAGAGATTTCACAGCCCACTAGGACTGGTTTCCAGGGGTGCATGTTAAGGTATCCAACCAGAAATTTCTTTGGGCTTTTGTTTCACACAATTTTTGCCAAATATATTACACATTAGTGTTACACATTTCATTACATTGTCATGGATAAACTATGATCAGTTTAATCTATTAATGAATAAATTGTGGCTGATAATATCTTTTCTTGATCTTATTATAGCCTATGAAAATAAAAACATCTGTGACAAGCTCAGAATATATGTTCCTAAGTCACAGTTCCTGGACTGTTTCTAAATGTATTTCGGGGTTCAAATATAAAAATATGCATCAACTTGAAATTTGACTAAATTTAGAAGGCATTTGCAGTGTTGAAACAGATCTCTTTGGTATCTTGAAAAAGAATACAACTGCTGAGCTAAGGAATAGTCTACAAATGCCTCTCAGAATTGTCAGTCATTTAATTGCAGAGTCACAGAATGGTTCAGGTTGGAAGGGACCACATTGGGTCACGTGGTCCAACCTCACTAGTCAAACAGGGTCACCTTAGAGCACACTGTGCAAGATTGCATCCATATGGTTCTTGAATATCTCCAGTGAAGGATTTCTTCTTCCAAAGCAAAATAAATATAAGGGGGTCTTGCATGCTGTAATTGGACAGACAAGAGAAGCAGACATTTTAAAAAGATATTTCTGACTGATCTGGAAAAATTAGGCAAAACTTATTTTCAGATACAGTAATTACCTATCTTTGTAGGGACTAAATGGTTGGAAGCTGATGGGATATTCAGATTAATGGCACTTCACACAACTGTGGGTAAACTCTCTGATGGCATGAATTGTCTTAGCTTGACTGAAATCAGTGACTTCTTCAGCTGAAAATCTGTCCTCTGGTGCACATGAAAAAGAGGCAAGGATACAATTGTGATTCACATCACAAGAGACCTGCAAAGGCCTGGGCACTGTGATGCCAAATATGGATGCTAATGCAGTATTAGTAAGGAGGCAAGACTGGTCTCCCAGACAAGCATCAAGGAGATGGATAGGACAGTACATAGACTACAGTTTTGCAGATTTGGCACAGAGCATGTCTGGACTGTTACATTTGGTATCAGCCCAAAATAACTTAAGAATACTTCCTGCTTAAGAAAGCTTCATCTGACTGCATTTGCAAAATCCTGCTAAAGCAAGATACTGGGGCTTTGCAGTCCTAAATGTCACTGCTGGTACCATTGCCAGGCCATCAAACCCAGCAGAAAACCTTTCTACATAACAGCTAGTCTACAGACTAAAAGAGGTCCTGTGCTTTCAGAGGTCTCCTGAAATGTTTCAGGCTCTGTGGTCAGGGCTGGCACTGCTGCCAGGGCCCTGCAGCCACACAAATTTGGTGCAGCAGTTGCCAAACTTGGGAACAGCTCAGCTCAGCTTGCATAGATTTACCAACCTTCAGTATCAGCCATGAGACAAAGTAGAACAGTACAATTCTTCTCTCCAGCCCTGCCCTTCTGAGCATTACTGTTTGAAGCCATGATCCAACCAATCTACAAGATAATTACTACTGCCACAATTAGTCCAGCCACTCCTCTGCACTGGAAATAAGACCCATCAGGAAAGAAGCATTAGTCTTGACTGAGTTAATCTTTGGGTATTCTGATCTTTAGTTCAGATCAGAGAGGGGACTTGAGTTTCCAGGGAATGCTTCTAGGTAAAACCAAATGAGATTCAAAATTCTGGGAGAGGATTTTCCTTACTGTTCAAGCAGAACTAGAACAGTTCTTTGAACTTTGCTGCCTTCCAGTAGCCATTTGGGATGCTCATTTGTTAAGAAGGGAAGGGCAGCAAAATTACTCTGTTGTGTTTTGAAATGTCAGTGATTTAGCTGGTTTCAAACTATTCAGTAGGCTCCCTTACATTGTACCCATACCTGTATAAATGAACCTTACCCCTGGCTGTGCTTCAAAGGCAGGCAACTTCAAAGATTTATCTTCATCTTCATTCCATATCTAGAGGGTATAACTTAATAGAGAAACATGTGCTTGGTCTCTGCTGTAATTATTTTTATTTGCCATAAGGAACCTTCAATTCCTTTTTTTCTGAATGGTCCTTCAGCCTTTTAGTTTCATTAATGCTTCCCTCCAAAAGCAATTAGTGATGACAGTGTGTGCCCTAGTTCTTCTAATAATTTGTGTTCTCTGGCAAGCTGTTTATGAGGAAGACAAGATTGCCATCTGATTTATGATGACCTTCTGATTTTTATTTTAAATAAGAAACCAGAAACTGAAACACCACAGTCAGCCATATAGTTGGTCCATCTGCTGGCATACAAATTGTTCTATAAGGTACATTTCTCATTATTTTAATTAAGTTTAGCTTTTAATATCTAAGACAGACTTCTCAATTTTGCCTCAATTTTAGCTACATTTTTTTCTGGCTGTGTTAGTCAGTGATGAATATGTTTCCATTGAATGTGACTACTCTTTGGCCTTCTATTCAGAAGTGATGCTGATTTTTAAAACAATATGTTGTGTCCCAGCTAAAATGCAGTGCAGTACTGTTTCTCTTAGCATAAGTTCCCTTCTGTTAAGCAGCTGTTTCTTCTTTTACTTGTGGGTGTTCCCTTGATCTGTACAGCTTCATTATTGTGTAACTTCTAGTGGTTGCAATCAGATGTAACATTGATCAGTACTGAAAAGCACCAAGATGGATAGATTTTTCAACAAGGGCTGCTCTTTATTTGTCTGGATGCAGGGCTACTTGATATCTGGTCAACTTTCAGTCTAGATGTTATTTATAATGTACTGTCCTGTAAGCATCTGACTCTACCGCAGCTGAGCATGGCAGGCACTGTGAGAAACCTCATCTTTATTAACTATAAATCACACTTTTAGTAATTTATCTGCCTTTAGAAGCTATTACTGGCTATACTATACTAGCTAGAATTAATTTTCTGATAATGGGAATTTGGCCTGCTTCTCTCTCTGTCAAGTCCATTTCATATGCTGTACACACACAGCTTACCCACATCTGTATTTTTTGTCATCTGAGCTGTCTTTATAGCTGCACAGCTAGCAGTGAAGTTCGCCTTTCCAAAGGTCCTGACACTTGATATTCAAAAAAGGGACAATCCAGTAGCACTGAGAGCCTTCCTGTTCTGTGGCTCTGTGGCAATTCCCTGACTCCTGCTGCTATGGTCTGACTGGCATCTCTGCAATTCTAACTTTAAAAAAGGTGAAGGGGAGCTTTGTAAGTGTCTGACCCATATATCAATCCAGACTCAATATTGCAGGGCTCGATAGCTATATTATGATATATGGCTGATGTTTATGTGCTTAATGTTATGTTTAGTTGACAGTGTTCAAAATGCTGAGAAGGAAATGGCTCCAACGAGATTGTTTCAGGGAGACTGAATAAATCATGCAGAAGGGTGAACAAACAAAAAAAATACAGTGAAACTGAACTCTTAGGGCTCAGGCACCCTCCTGTCTGACATTTTCCTCCTTCCTAGACTATTAGTAAGAAAGTGATTTATTGCTCACATTTCCCCTGCTGTTGTTCTCGCCTTCTGCAGTGGCACTGGAATGAACAATAACACTTTTCCAAGTTTCCAACTTCATTAACTGCCTGAAAAACTGGACTATAATCTACTAATTTCTGTCTTTTTTCACTTGGTAATAAGTCTCTTCTGATCATTTTTAGCTATAGCAAAAGCAGAAATCACGTGTTATTAAGATTTTGGGGTTAAGCAAACTTCTTTTCAGGGTGGGGTTTTTCCGGCCTTGGTTAGCAGAGCAGGATGACATTTAGCCTTAGTCACTCTGGTTTAACCATTGCAGTCTCCAAGGCAGGGCTCTCTCCAGCACTGGGTTACTGATGCAATCCTGATGCTTGGATGCTGACTTTTCCCCAGAGTGATCTTTTGTAATACTGTAGTTCAAGTAAGGCACAGTTTTATATGTCTGGAAATGTAACAGCATGTCAAGGTTAGGTCACTGAATGTGCCAGACAGGCATATTTTACACATGCAGATGAAATTCTGAAACTCCGCTCATGTTGCTCAGCCACAGCTGTACCTTCGTTTATTATCGAATGCTCATAAATGGATTTGCTGTGGGAGACAACAGGCTGCTTGCCATTACTGCCTTGCTCTGTGAAGTTTACAAACACTCTTTCTCAGATCCAAAACCAAGAGTATAAACCATAATTTTTTTTTAATTCCTGAGTTAAATAAATGGTCAGGAGACCCCATAGAGATTGGGGAAGGAAGTAAATAAATTGATCACACTTATTAGCCCAGTCTTACCCCTGGAAATGAAACTATTAAAAAAAAAAAAAAAGCCCTTCAGTAGTCTGTATTTTTTGCTTGTTTGTAATTCGATGCAATGAAGAGGTTCTGATCTCCCAATAACTGCTTTTTTCCCAAAGTTAAGTTCTTTCAATGTTACTGACATTATAGGGCTCAAATTTTCACAGCACGTAAGTCCAGAACTTAGCCCTGTCCGTGGGATTCAAATGAAAAGCAGCCTGTGTTTCAGAGGGCTTGTAAGTTCCCACCAAGCAAAATGCTTCCAGAAGTCCCTTTTAGCTAGATTCATGAATATGAGTCTGAGTCCCAGCGTCAGGTTGCCAAATTCAATCCCCCTAGGATGCCGTTGCATTGCCAAAATAAGAAACTTTATTTCATACCACATTTTCAAAATCAACAACCCAGTGCCCCCTACTGACCAAATATTCTCACCGGCCGGCAAAAATCCCCGTTGAAAGGCCTTCGGATCAATGCTCTTCTTTTTCATTTCTGTCCTTTGTCTTCTTACAGTCCCTTTAAAAAACCTCTTGCTATATTTTCAAAATAGATATTGTTTTTATACTCAACAGAAGACATAAGCCTTTCTTAATTCACTCTATGAAATCTAATTTGATTCTTATCTCTCTGTGTTGAAAGTCTTTTAATCATTGAGGTAGTCCTTGCAAGACAGGACAGTAAAAAACACTGTAGTACAGAAGAAAAAAAAAGCTGCTGGCTTAACCTTAAAGAGTTGAAGATTAAATAAATACCAATAATGACTTTTAAAAAGCTTCTTTGTCTTTAACAGGACCTCAGAATGGCTGTGGTGGTTACTTGACAGCTTCAGCTTACACCTTTGGCCCCCCAGTCTCCAATGTGACCAGAAGATATGAGAAAAATCTGGACTGCGTGTGGACCATAAGTGTACCTGTAAACAAACAGATCAACCTCACCTTCACTTCATTTGCGCTTGAAGCACAGACTGCTCACATTTGCCAATATGATTATGTCAAAGTAAGACAGCTGTGTATTTTAACAAGAAAATATCAGTGGGATACAATCCATTATCTTCTCCACGAGGCTAACTTAATTAATAGAAAATGGTCTTAAGAAGAAATTAAATTGCTTAATATAATTATTTTTTTTCATTGGGTTAAATTACTACTCCAGATGTCATTCTGCCTTTTTGGAAACCAATAAGAGTTTTAACATTGTTAGGGGGACATGCTTCTGGTCTTAGGCTCCCCATATAAATGAGTATTTATTTCACAGAATAGGAACAAAACAAAACTTAAATACTTTTAAAGTAAACTTACAGATTTGTTATCATATGCTTGAAAGATCTTGAATTCATAAAATTTTGGATATACACATCTTGATGCTCACTGCTTACCCACGGAAGCTATTTTCTTGGAGATGAGCATACAAAACATCAGATAGCAGAATGCTGCTAAACAATTTCCACCAAGGAGTGTTATAGATCCTGTTGAATATTAGACACTCTCAATGAAACCAGGAATACATCCTACATTTTGATGAATTAAATCAACCTTCCCACTGAAAAGTACTTTGAGTTTACATAAAGAAATCAGAAGGCCAAATTAAAATAGAATAGTTTTTTGATAGATTTGCTGAGATAGAACCAGAATGTTCTATAATGAGATTTACACTGTCCAACAGAATTAGTTAATATGGCAGTGAATAATTATGGTCATCAAGAACATCCTGTTAAAGCACAAGAGCACGTACTGCGCTTTCAAGTAAAAGAAATTGTAATGTCAGGAGAGGTCATGGAATTTTATTTCTCTTTCTTTATTTGTTGTGCCTAAACTACTAGTGGCTTATATACTCTTCTTCTTTCAGCTTTACGATGGAGATAATGAAAACAACAATTTAGTTGGCACATTCTGTGGATCTACAGTGCCAGCTCCTTTTCTTTCTACCCGTAATTCCTTGACTGTGAAATTTATCACAGACAGTTCTGTGGAAAGGGAAGGTTTCAATGCTACCTACGCCACAGTGGATCGTAAGTATACATATATACATATGCATACATATTGTTGTGATTCTTTTGTGGATATTTATATTTAAATATCAAAATTTGTTCTAGATATAGGGCTCAGGAAAGGACAAAAATAGTCCAAAGCACAGCATCTGTAAGCAGCTCTGCTAGACCCCAGTGCAATTCTCTTTGGTCTTGGCTGATTGAAAGGTGACTGTCAGTCTGGAGTGCAAAACAGAAATGCTCACAGATTGTTAACAAATAGGCAACAAACATTTATTTGAGTTTTATGACATATGTTGACAACATTAGCATGTATTTTACTTTCTTTCTCCTTCCAGAGACTCAGATGCAAATACAAAAGTATATCCACCAGTGTAGTTTTCCTCACAAAATATTTTTTTCAGTTTAAAAGATTTTCACTCTATGATGCATTTGTTCCTGTTCTACACAGGCCTGTGTGGAGGAATATATAATGCAACTTCTACATCCCTGACTGCAACATCTCCAAACTTTCCAAATGAGTATCCACCATTTACTCTCTGTACTTGGGTCATTGATGCCCCTCCTCAGCAGCAAGTCAGGATAGAGGTAGAGGCCTTCCACCTCCATTCCAGCCAGGACTGCTCTCAGAACTACCTAGAGCTCCAGGATTCACCAACAGTAAGAGATTTACAGATGATACCATTCCACATTCACATTCAGCTCTCTTCCCTCTTTGGAAAGAGAGGAGAAACCCGGCATTTGGTAACAGATTGATTGATGGTACTGTGTGAGAAGCACATCCAAAGTGTTACACACTGTGCCCCATTTAAGATGTGTTAACTGGTACACAGCCCTCATGGAAGCACACTGTGCACAGATTGAATTAGACCTGGGTAAGTGTTACACAGTTTTTCCCAGCTGCACCAAGTAACAGTTCTGCCAAACTTAATGCCCAGAAAATACTGGCCAACAGTGAGTTTCCATAAACTAATTGTACTTCCTTCCATTCAAGAACCATAGTAAAAATCACTACTCATGCCAAGAAGAGTGCTTGTGAAAAACATCAGGAAAAAAAAGCCCAACTGTTTATGTCCCTTATATTACATTATTCTAAAATTCCTTTCATTATTTCTCATTTTTGCATGAAAATAACTGTTACATTTGATATGTTTCTCATAATCATTCAACATAAAATGCTGACACATTATTAAGTGATTTCTGTGAGAACTTTGAAATACAATTGCATAATTGGTATAGAAGGTGTTGAGAGATTTATTTACCTCAAGTTCAGGAAGTAGAAAACTGAATTATATAATTAAGTAAATTGTGACATGTATTCAATTCCAGCACAGCCAAGGATCAGTCCATAGATTCTGCGGCACTGAAACTTTTCCAATCCCCAAATTTTATTCTTACGATCGCACTGCCATCGTGACATTCAAGTCAGATGAATATATGATTAATAATGGAGTCAGATTTTCCTATCAAGCTACAGGTAAGCTTGAAGAAATGTCAAAAAAAATCTATCTACTATTCCCTCTGTTTATGCCATACAGTGAAATGCAGTACAGAGATCTGAAATCCTTACATGTTTCTGGTTTTCTGTCTCAAGGTTGCAGCAGAGAGTATAATCAGCCATTTGGTTACCTGAAGAGCCCTGGCTGGCCTGGTCGTCACCCCAATAATATGGATTGTTCTATCATTCTACGAGCTCCCCCGAATCACACAATATCTCTCTTCTTCCATGCTTTCAGTTTGGAAGACAGTACCCACTGTTCACGTGATTTCCTAGAGGTATCAAGCAAGTATACATATTTCGTGGGCCTGTGTCAAAGTGTGCTGAATTCAAAGGATATTAATAAGCTCTGATCAAGTCTGAGCTGAACTGACATAAGGGACTAATTTATTGCTACAGTTTTATGGTGAAAGGTTCTCAAATCTTTGTTCACGAAGCCTAGCCATGATGATGGTGAAAGGTACTTAGGTGTTAAATTAAGAGGTTAAACAATACACACTATAGTACGTCCAAAACCAATGAATAAGTAGTTTCATTATTAGCTAACTCACCTTTACCTAGCTCTTGTTGAGGTTACTCAGTTAACAGAGCATCTGGAATAGTTTGCATTCAATATTAACCTTCGTGCATGAACAGAAGGCCATAAATGTGAGTGCTTTTGTTCCAGCAGTAGATTCCATCTGCTTGATATTTTTCTTTAAAAGATTTTTTTTTTCCTAAAAAAAAAAAGAGCTCTAATGACAAGTGTAGGATACTTGCAAAGGTACTTTGTGTCAATAAAATGCACATCCTTCTCCTATGCAATCTTCACTCCTTCTGGTCAGATGAGAAAAATCAGATACTTGTGGCAGAATCATTATTTAGTTCTCTTTTCATATCCTCTTTACTGTCTCAAGAAATGGATCTGAGGATCAGCATTATTGGAGCTCAGAAAAAAATCAAATTAAATCTGAGCTGTGTAATATGATCTGTGTCTTAATGTGACCAGGGAAAAGAGCGGTCTGCGGCATAAAGAATTAATCTTTTTATCTGGAATATTAACATTTCTTATGAAAAGTAAAACATAGGCTTGCAAGAGCACATCTTAGCTACTACTTAAGTAATTTTCTTTAGTCAGGAGATGTACCACACCGTAAAATTCAGCTGCCTGTTTCTGATGATACTTATTCTGTGCAATTACTTACAAAACTCAGACAGACTGGTTAATGGTCTCTTTTTCCTTCTATACAAGAATATATAATAGTGAAAATAACAGTATTAAAATAAGTAGTGACTTGAACGCATACCATAATTGTCATTTTATGTTGTGCTTGTATCACTGAATAATTGTACTGGTGTGTAACTGGCATAGGAATTTAATGCTGACAATGTTTTTTTTTGTCCCTTGAAGGTCAGAAATGGAAGTGATGTGCAATCACCACTACTTGGCAGGTTCTGTGGAAATACTGTACCCAGTCCCATCTTCCCTAAAAACCATGTTGTCTACCTTCGTTTCAAGAGTGATTTTTCAGGGGCTCATGATGGATATGAAATTACTTGGACTTCATCGTCAAGTGGTAAGGCTGTAGTTACAAAGTAATTCTACACAGAAGGAAAATGCAGCAATATGGAATTCTTCTCTTTTTGGACTTTGCCTCATCAACACTTTAGACCTTCCACAGAGGATGTAGTCCACCCTATTCATTCACTGGAGAGAGGTAGTTGCTCCTCAAGACCAGGGGGGTGAGATTCATTTTATGAGATGGAAGCAATTCCCTCTCTCTAATGCTGACTTTAGCAGCCTCAGAAGATGTAGTCCACTTAAGATGAAGATCAGCTTTTTTCACTGAGAGGTCAGAAAGTATCAGGAACTTCTACCTTGGAATCCACAGAGTGGCAGCAATGGTGGTGACTCAGCCTGCCTCATTAATAGTCCAGTTGTGATATGCCCTAGGATCCAGGCACTGCTAAGCCTGAAGAGGACTGAAATTTGTCCCAAGAAAATAAACTAAGTATAATGCTGTGTAATGACTATATCACAGACACACTCAAAAATGTCCTATGAAATGGCAATGAACAGTTGGGTAATAATTTATTCATGACACTGAGTTACTGGAGGTGGGAAAGCTTGTGGCCAGATGAAAAGCACTGTAGAATAAGCATAAAGTACTGAGTGGCCTAGTGATGGAAAGGCAGATAAAGCTCAGTTTAGGAAAGTTTCAATGAAAAATGTGGTCAAAAAGACAACCCTAACTTTACATTAAAAAATATTGGCACTGAATTGACTTTTAGTACTCAGCAACAAGATCTAATTGTTTCATGAAAAGAAAAGCTCACTGCTCACTAGGAGTCAAGTAGGCTGGCATGTGAAAGGAAGAGAGAAGAAATAGACAGACACTGTATAAATCCATAGTTCACACACAAAGTGAATGATGTGTACAGTTCTGGTCTTCTCCTCTTATAAAAAATCAGGATTAATGAAGGGCTTAACATAAAAAATAGCTTCTGTGTGAAGTATGCTGAAACTTTTTAATCAAGTTAAGAAACTGCTGGTGTCTATCAAATTGAGTGATATTGGATGATAACTAGCGATCAACTGTTCATTGACTTTTCCCATAGAAGAACTGGAAGCCATCAGATAAAGCCAGGAGTTAGCAGATTCAAAACAAACTAAACAAACCAGTTTTTGACATAGTATGCAGTTAGGCTGTGGAGCTCCTTTCCCATATGCTACAAATTTACATGGATTCAAAAAACTACCCACACAAATTCATGGAAGACATTTGATAAAGATCGAATAGAAAGATGCCACCTCTGAGAGCTGTTAGCTGAAAATTCTTGGACACTGTGAAAGTAATCTGGGGCATGACCTGCACATTCTTACCCTACAAACTTGCATTTTTCCCAGGTCATCTGCTTCTGCCTACTGTTGAAGATGGAATTTTTGTATAAATGGCCTTTAGTTTACTGAATACAACAATTTTCTCTGATTTGTTCTCTATATTTTTCTATCAGATGAGGATTCACTGCTTTTCATGCCAAAGAACAGTCAAAGAGAATTCATCTCTAGTTGAGTAGCTGGGAACTGAACTGACCAAGCACTTTGGTTTTTAATATTCAGTGATGCCCATTGCATATTTTTCTCAGGCTGCTGAAACTGGACCCTCAGTTTTGCCTCTTACTGGAATAGTGCTGTTATCCACATTAGTTGTTCCAGGTCACAGTGTCTCTGTTTTTCAGTGCTATTACCAATACTGTATAATGTATTAAATGATGTATTATCTTGTGAAGCCTTCTAGGCCAATTAACAATGTCTGCTTCCAGGATGTGGAGGAACATTATACGGCACCACTGGCTCATTTGCCAGTCCCAGCTACCCAGCAACTTACCCCAACAACACTGACTGTGAGTGGGCCCTTGCTGTGCCCCAGGGACGAATCGTCACAGTGAACTTTGACTTCATCAGCATCGATGACCCAGGGGATTGCAGCCGCAACTATCTGATCCTCTACAATGGGCCGGATGCCAGCTACCCCCCTGCCGGGCCCTACTGTGGGACGGTATGTGTTGTCTTCTGTCTGGGACCCTGTAAGGAGTTAAAATGATTACTTACTGTTCCATATACAAGACTGTTTCCTAATTCTGGTATGAATTCCACATGAGTGGAAGTGAAGGCGCAAAGCAAAGCACCTTAGAAGCCTTCCAATTCAGACCGTGCAGTGACATCTAGTGGGAGGTATCAAACTAGTTTGCTCTGTATTTAGTGATTTAAATAGTTACAATACCCCGGGAGAGAAATGCAGCAGCAGTGTCTACCACAGACCTGAGGCCTCTTTCAATCTATGATCCAATTTGTGCCTCAGTTTTAACACTCTCACTGGCTCTCCCAAACAATCTTGACTTTCTATAATGCTTTTCATTCTCCTTGTCTTTAATTTTAGGATACAAACATCGCTCCATTCACTGCTACATCTCATCAAGTCTATATAAAATTTCATGCTGAATATGTGACTTTACCATCAGGATTCCAGTTAAGCTGGACAAGCTAGAACACTGTTTATGAGAAATATATTACCATCCCTTGCTATACTGAAGAGACATTAGATCATAAAGGAGGTTTGAAAACCAGTGATGACAACTGCAGCTGAAGTAAGGACTTTTAAAAGTTACTGTAAGGGTTACCATCATGAATTTAGAATTCTGTAGAAAAAAAAAAAAGTGATCTCCTGTTGTACTGACAATAAACTATTATCTACCCAGCTGGGCAAAGGAGTTTTTGCAATATATTTTTTATATTCTTCTACATAATTTCAAAGTTTTACAATTAACACTATAAAAAGTGAATTAGCTGGGATAAAACTTAAACGTGAAATTCATAAGAGGACCAAAGATATGAAGTTGTCTTTATGTTGCTCTGAAGTTATGTGGTTTTGTCCCAAGCGCCCCTGAAAACATCAGATAAAGTTTTATTCAAATTGGATAAAATGAGAAATTGCAAAAAATGCCCCTGTCCTACAGCCTCTTACACAGATAACTGTGCTGAAGAACTTGCAGTAATATGTGCATTGGGTGTAAGAACCCCCCAGAATCAGTACTTGAGCATTCACTGAAGTTTAACACAGCAAGGACATGATGTGGTTCTAAATCTTAAACACATTAAGAAGTAATGTCAGGATCAGAGCCCTATGTTCAATATATACAAATATCTGCAGATATACTTATTGAGTTATATTTTCAAGCTTCCAAATCTATTTTACAACTGAATATGAAAAACTTCTGAGTCTTTTAGTAACTATGTCACTGTTTTAGTCAACTTGTAGGCAAGTTCCTATACATTTATGAAACAGATATAACTTCAGAATAGGGCATACACAGAAATATCAGTTAATCTTTGACTACAGTTAAATTTTCCCTTCCCTGGGCTAACACACATCAAACATAGAAGACGTTATTGACAGGGTATACAGGCTGTAGTTTCCTACCATGAAACATTCTTTGTCACAACCCAGAACGAATGACCAATTAATTTCCTGAATGTCAACTGTGATGGACAGGCAAGAGAAAGTTGCACCACGGCAAAGGAACACGAGCCTCATCAGAACTCTCACTTCACAAGTATTACAAAGAGTCATTCACAGTGAAAGCAATTCCTTAATGTGATTATAGCAATAATTAATTATGAAATGACAATAAAGTATAAATGCAGCTTTAACAAAATTAAGGAACTCTTCAAAGATTTTCCAGTGAAGGTCAAAAAGCCACCATTCCACAAACACACAAAACTTTATAGCAGCTGAGCAGCCATTCTGGTTAAAATAAAATGTAGAAAAAAGAAAGCAGACAAAAAGGACAAGATACAAAATAAAACTCAAAATCCTCTGCTGATAAGTTAGAAAAAGAGAAACTTGTTAACTCCCACTGGCCAACAGAATGAGATGTAAGCCAGCATTTTAAAATTGTACAAGGACTAAGAAAAACTGAGCCTATGTCCAGCTGATAATCCTGCTAACATGCCTAAGTATAAAATGGAAAAAGGAGAAATAACTGGTTTGGGATCAAACTGGGACACATCTGTCCTGCTGAGCTGCTAGCAAAACAGAAAATTCCTCTAATAAGGGAAGACATAAAAGACCATAACATCAAACGAAAACTTTTCAGTTTAGTAGTCCAGAAAACTTTTGCTCAGAGTCCACTTCCAAGCTGATGTCATATTTGCAATCAAAGGATGATGCAATCTTTGTCCATACTGTTTATTAAAACCCACTACAGGGGATAGCAAGCAGTAAAGAAAGAAACATCTGAACTGCCTGGAGATGAAGCCACAAAATAAATTTTAAAGACAGCAATGTGTAAGTCACTCCAAGTGCAATCAAGCATAGACTGAGTTATTTGCCTACGGAGATAAGGAGGTCTGTGTTTCTTCCTTGTGGATGGCTGCATCACAGAGCTATGAATGTCTGTTTTGGCTCTGACTTTCCTATAAATCACCGTGGATTTGGCACAGTTGGTGCAGGGGAGAGAATCCCCTCCGTATCTGGTTGCTGTCACTTACTCCTAGATGGATGCAATGGAAATGTCCGATTTTAGGCAAGAATTGGCTTGAGAAGAATGTTGTCCTTTTCTGCATTTCTGTTCCAGCCTGGAGCACAGCTTGCCTGGAAGCCACAGATGAGAGGGAAGGGTATGTGTCTCCAAACAACTCCCTGCCACTACAGGCAGTGGTACATTGATTGCTCTTGTTAAAAGTGGATCAGTCCTGTCAGAAATGAGTTCTCACATTAAACCTTGGCCTTGCCGTGAGTGTGACAGAGCATAAACTGACAAACAGAAACCTGTGCACGGTTTTAATGAATGAAGTTCATTAGTAGATTTTTGAGACTGGTCTCAGTCACCTATGATACAGTTTAAGGACTCAAAGTTCCCCGAGGACACCCCAGTCCCTGTGCTTGCTGCACTGGGGCTCGCCTCCTGCTGGCTTTGGGACTGGTATGCAGACATGATCTGGTGGCCTGTGATGTGCATGAGGCCATTCTGGTAACACAACCTTTGGCCTTAAGCTCTAGAGGGGAACTCGAGCTAAACTGATGACTTTGCTGAAATCTGTACTTCAAAAAGACTGATTCCACTAAGAAAAAAAAGCATGTTTCACTTTAAAGCAGATAAAATGCTATTGGACATTTTTTGATATGATAAATACTTGCTCTTGGCAAGACCTTTGGTCACAATATCAAATTTTATAGAATCATTGAACTTCTGCAGAATAAAAGACTGAAGAGCACTATGAATGGGAGGAAAAGAAATTTTTAAGGTTTTTTTAGTCTAACAATAATTGGCTTGCATCTTTAAATATTAGATTTGTGCATCTTTAAATGTTAGAAATATTCAATACTCGTGCATAATTTAATTTACAAATTAGTAAAATGCATGAGGTTATTTAGAGAAAAAAAAAAAAAAAAAAAGAAAGTCCAGCAGAGAATTTGTGCTCATGAAGACTGTTGAATGAAGCTCCTGGTACAAGGTTCAATTGATCTAGCCCAACTGACTCGCCAAAAATAGTCAAAGTCTAAAATTAGAGTAAATTATCAAACCCATTCTTTTAAAATAACAGGAACAAAGTAACCCACTGCTGTCCTCTAACATTTTATATGAGGAACCACGACAGAAATACCAACTGCAGAAGTATTAAATTGGAGGTCCTTAGAGGAGAGAGCTAGTGCTAAGCCATGTTTCTATCTTGGAAGGTAAGGAGTAATTTAAAACACTTGCTTTAAAATGAATGCACAGCAAACGCAAACAGGAAGAACTAAACAGATAATTTAAAAAGAATTATTCCATGAAACTTCTATGTGCTTTTTGCAGTATAGAGTTCAAAAGACTAAATTTGTGTTTAATAGGATGTATAGCTTCATCTCACAATGCTGCCATGAATGTCTTTGCTTTTATGTCTGTGCACACATCGCTGTTTTATAGATAATGTCATTGTTGTGAATGCTGCATGCCCATATTATAATACCTGCACAGCTACAACCTCTCCCTGTCAATGACAGATAATGAAGTGCATATTTTCACTTCCAAGAGCCTGCATGTTTTCATTTTACATGTAAATCTTCTTCTGGATGTTAGTATAGATATTTATTCTTATATAAAGGTAATTGTGTGAGGCAGTTACATATGAATGGTAAGCCCTCTGAAGACCAAGATTGAAGAATAAGAAATAAAAGGTCCGTAACAGTGTTTTTAATTGACTTTCACATGTGACAGGGCTATTCTTTATAAACAACAAATAACAAGTAATACCACAATGAGATATTGTTAGGACTATAATTACTTGAAGTAAGGGAGACAGAAGATATTCAGCTAAAATGCTAGAAATCATGGTGCTGGTTAATTTAAAACATTAGCTAATTTTATTTAAATTTACAAAGCAGTTTTGACTGAAAAACAGTTTTCAATTGGTTCATAAAGCAAAGGAGGAGGTGTCTAAGTTTCCCATAATAACTCAGGATAAGTGTCCTAGGCACCAGAATTAACATATTTAGCATAATTATTTTTTGTCAACTGCCGAACTAAAACTACAGAATTATTTTGCAGTCCTAACTGAAATGAAATGCAACAAAAATTCATAGGATTAACTACTGTTCATAATACAGAATCACTGCAAAAATACAGGGTTACTAACAAGTAAATGTTTAAAATGTTCATTAAATGATAATTAAAATAGAGGCCAAATTTTGCTTCTATAAGGAAAAGATCAGCAAAATAAATATTGCGTGCCAGTTATCACACTTACTTAGTGTAATGTTGATGGATACATTTGTAGTAGCAGTGCCCATAACTACACAACTGGTTTTGCAGGGCCATGTTGCTGTTGTATTGCTGTGAGCACACGCCAACCCTGCATTAATGTTGTCCATTATCATTGTTTTTCTTGGAGGAGAAAAAAGATAAAAATAGAATAATAGTGCAAAACCTCATTTCCTTGGTTGGAAGAACTATCTAGGACAGCGAGAGCAAGGGCGGGGACAGAGCCACTGATCCCCTTGCTGCTTCCCAGTACAGTGAGAGGAAGCAGTGGGAGGCACATCCAGCACTCATTGCCTGATCAGAGCAGGCTAGGAGCACTTTTGCAGGGGCAACTTTTCCCTCCTCTGACCACTACAGGGCAGCAGCATCTCTGCCACACAGTCCTGGCCATATATCTACCTCATAGTCACCTACTTTAGCCTGCTGTCCTAAGGACAGAAGGCATATGCCAGTCTTTGCAAAGAATTCAGGCATCTGCTCATCTCACATTTAAGCCAAGTGACAGATTTAGAACAAATCTGACAGATAGCAAAGACATTTTGTAGTTGTTTCATAAGCAAAAAATCAGTAGCTTGATGGCCTAAATTGGAAAAGCGTGTACTGTGAGCTCAGGCAATGCACATGTAGGGAGGGCTCCACTGGCCAGTCCCCAGGCACATGCTGACCAGCCTCTAGCAGGGGGTATACAGAGAAAGCTAAGGATATTTGGGGCCAAAGGGGTTACAGAAGAACTTGATGTACTGGGAAGAGGTGGTGGGGGATAAGAGAGGGGACACTGGGTTACTGCAGTGGCATAGGCCCCCTGCAGGAAGTGACTCTTCACGAGTTTGACTGCTGAAGGGACAATGGGAATAATTTTTCATGACCAAGGAATGACCCAACCCTTGGACAGTGTGGTTTGTGTACCTTCTTTCCCACTCCTTCTCAGACAACTGGTACTTAGTACTCCACGAGACACTGAGAAACTTTAAAAGCAAAGCTTGACAGCAACTCCTCTGCCAAATCCAGTACAGACCTGACTGGGGTAAGGATTTGTGCACTTACTCAGACAAAAGGTTTGCTCAACCAGGAACCAAAGGAGGTTGCATAGAAGGTATGAGTGATAGATGAACTTGTTACATAACAACAGGATAATGAAATTAGGTGGATGGTAAAAAAACCCCACAATCCTGACAAAAGGGAGTAATGAATATATGTTTATTAAGTGAGGAGTAATTAAATACCTCTATGGTAGGGGAAGAATGTGGATATCTAGGCAATGTACAGTGTTCTGATTACTGCATAAATGGGGCAGAGAGAAGCCAGGTGAGCTTTGCATTAGCCATGAAGACACTGTTTTGTGAGTAACTTGTTACAGTCACACGTGCTGTTTGTTGGAGCAAGGAAGTTAGGACCATATTTATAGACAATATATCTGCCTGAGCCTTTGCTACTAAATGAAGCCTGCAATCATTCTCCCTGAAATAAGAACAGCAGACATGTTAGCATGTAGGTCTTTGGGACAACTGACTGGTGACAATCAGGACATTTTTTTAGATGGAAAAGGGATCCAGATTCGTGTTCCTGCAGAGAGAAAGGAGCTGCATATCATTGTCTTGTATATGTGAGTGACAGTGTGTTCTATGCTGAGAAATCCAGATAAAAGGAAGTTCTTTCAGTTGAGTCTTGTACGACCCGAAAGCAGCCTGTAACTTCAGGAAAGGCTCAAGGTAGTAAACACCATCTGGGGATAAACATGCTACAGTTCTGCAGCCCACAATTAAACCCTTACATTCCTAAAAAAGGTAAAGTTGAAGTTGCACCTCCAGAAAGTTTATTTGCTGGCTTAGGCACATTACTGCTCATCATCTTTGCTTCTGGAGATATATTTTAGCCTAGCTTATTATTTTAGGCTAACACCATGGAGCGCATGTGCAAAATTCAAAGCTTTGGTTCTCAACAGGTAGCCTGGCCTTAGACAATTTTATAGACTTTGCCATTAATCACTCTGAGCTTCTATGTCTATGGAACAACAGGAAGTAGAAGCTTCTTAACTTCTTTCGGAGATGTTACAGCATAAACACATTCTGGGCAGTAAGCTTGTGACTCCAACATCATCGTGTCACAAGGTCAACTCAAAGTGCTCAGAACCTGGGTCCAGCCTTGTCACTAGTTTTGCAACTAGAACTGACTAGACAATCCACGAAGGCACCTTTAGAAATGGAAACCGCTGATTCAGTGCACCCTTTTGTTTGTTTGTTTGAGGTTTTCTGATCACGTTTTTTCTCATAGCGAGCTTTCGCCAACTTCACCGCACTCTAAGCACTCCTTGTCCCGACCCCTCCCTCAGGCCTGGGAGGCGCCCCCGCTTTCCGGGGCAGGAGCTGCGCTGCGCCTGCGCGCGCGGGCGGGGCGGGAGGCGGCGGGCGGGGCCCGGCGGGGCGGGGCGAGCGCGTGCAGAGCCGGGATCTGCCGGGATCCGCCTGCCGTCCCGTCTGCGGTCCGGTTGCCCTGTGTCCTGCCCGCTGTCCCGCCCGCTGTCCCGCCGTATCCCCCTCGCGTCCCACCGCAGCACTGCGCAGTAAGTCCCCTCGGGGGCAGCGGCGGGCCTGTCCCTCCGCGCGGGGGCGGGAGGGCGGACGGCATCCCGGCCAGTGCTCCACTCCGCTGGGCTGGGGCGGGCGCGGCGGGACGGGACGGGACGGGACGGGAAGCAAGGGACGGGGGCCCGCCGGCGGCGCGGCACGGGCGGGCTCGCTGCCCTCGGTCTCCTCGGGGCCAGAGCCGTCCCGTCGCTGCCCCGGTGGGAACCCTGGCCGGCTCACGGCTCACGGTGTTCATTTCTGCCCCGCCCAGACCATGTCCAAGTCGCTGAAGAAGATCGTGGAGGAGAGCAGGGAGAAGAACCAGCCCGAGGTGGATATGTGCGACCGGGGCATCTCCAGCATGCTGGACGTGCCGGGCCTCTGTAGGTACCGGCGGGCGGGCACAGCGCGGAAACTTCCTTATTTGTCCCGGGCGAGCCGGGGCCGCCGCCCGGGGCCGGGGGGGACCGGGCTGCCCCGCCCCGCTCCCGCCGCTGTCCCGGGGCGGCCCCCGAGCCTCCCCCGTGTAGGGGAGACCTGACGCTTTGGGCATCGCGGACTTGGGGAGAGATCCGTGGGCAGGGGGACACGCCCCGCTTCAGGCTCCCGTCAGCACCGCAGGGAGCCGTGTGTGTCCAGGGGAGCCCTGCACCGAAGGGACCGGCGTGGGGAGCCGGGGCCCCCTCCCGGGACTTGCAGCGCTCGGCGTTCCCTGTCGCACTGCTGGCGTTCTGGACTTGAGTGATGGGGAGAGTTTGCCTCCTCTCTGCCCTGCTACAAAAACAAAAACACCAACCAAGCAGCATCTCCACAAGTTTTTGGAAGGGATAGGGTGACATCAGCCTGGAACTACGCGTGGCTGGTCTCAGAAGGAGAGGACAGTAAAACTGTATTACAGATACAGCAGCATGATACCTCAGGTATTAAATGACTGCGTGTGCTTCCTGAACCGTGACAGGATGTTGCTACTAGTATGTTGGTTTTGCTGTAGGTAATTTACAGCAAATGCAAGATACCAATAATAGCATGCTGTCACAGTTCTGGAGAACACATAAATGAAGAGTCAGGTGCCTTTGCCTTGCTTTTGCTTTCTCCAAAAATGCATATGATGTTATGGCACAACCAATATGCAGGGAGTTAAAGTTGTGATTGATTGTTGTGTACCACAGTCTGAAATTTTCCTGAATGCATGAAGTCATGAGACAAAACAAAATCTCAACCAACCCAGGTACTTGAAATTCTAACTGTATCCTGGTTTACCTCTTTACCACTGGTTTACCACTTTGTTAAAGTTGATAGCAGCCAGGAGCAAATGTACATAACTCTTCTTACAAGATGGACATGAGTATAGCTCACTACCAGTTTGCCATTACATGCAGAGTTACAAGCACAGCACACCAAGGTACCTGCAGTCACATCAGTAAAGGATGAAGTCTTAAGTCCAGTTTTGCAGAACTATGTTCCGTACTGAAGTCTTCATCACGTACCAATTCTTTTCCTGCTTCTGGGTTGTGTATGTGATTTTGGGAAGATGATGTTATAAAGACTATATATGTGAACTCACATTAAATAGAAAGCTTCACTGTATTTCTATTAGATGGCAGTTATTTGAGGCAAAGTAGTGTTTAGCTCACATTAACTACAGATCAATTTTCAGATCTATACTTAGACCTGTCAGGTAACGATAGACAGCAAGTGTGTGGGGCAGCAACAGAGTTGCTTTTGTTGTTCAGGCAGAGCCAGGGACCACAAGGTGGTCCACAGATGGTCCCTTATACCAGGCTGCTGATTAAGCATCTGAGGTGTCTTTGACAGGGAACTCCCTACATGAAGTGTAGACTTCTGGTACCCTGGTTAGGCTGCACTGCATCAGAGAGGTCTGTGTGCAGGCACTCCTGGTGCACACTGAGTGACCTGATCTAGCATGGGGATTTGTGACCTTCTCCAATTTGAGATGAAAGATAGGAAAGGGGGAAATGATGACTGGTTTCTCTTGAGTTAATTTGTTATTCAGTTACTTTGCTCCGTGACAGAAAGCATAAGTTGGGGGTTTTGTTTCAGTTGGTTTTTTTTAGTCTGTGTTTGTTTTGGTTTTTTGTTTGTTTTTTATTGTCAAGGTACTAGCTTTCTGGATGCGGAATACCTTCTGCCAGATATGCCTTTAAAAAAGAATTTTTGGTAACAGTTTGAGAAAGTGTTAAACTTGTTGTTTTAAAACCCTGTCATCTGACTGAATGGATGTTTTTTCTTATATAGATTAGGTGTTTTGGTTTTCTCTGGCTCTCAGAACTAGCACTGAAGCTAAATGAGTCTGACCTGGTACCTTCCTTTCTTGGTGGGCTGGGTATCTTTCCAGGGCAGTGTTAAAGCTTGCCTTTTCAGCAACTTTTTAAATTTTTTTTTTTTCACGAAGATCTGTTAAAAACAACCATCACTATTCATGCCCAGCAACTGTTCTTTCACAGCATTGTGTCTTTAAGGAGGGCCATTGGTAGATGTTCAGAGATAATCCTAAATTTAGACTATAGTTGGAGAGCATTTTTGGCTCCTTGGGGTTTAAAGACTTGGTTGGAGGATATGCCTAAGTTACTGTATTCAGTAGGCCCTGATAAGGATTTTATCTCATGTAATTATTTAGTGGCTATAAATGCCCCTATCACAGGGGCTAGTAACTCTTAAAGATAAGCTGCCCTTTTTAGTCCTTACTCTTCAGGGAAAGGAACAAGCCTTGCCCCACTGCATGTCTGAGTACTTGCTGCAGAGTGACTAGTGAACTTGTATTTAAGTTTTCTTAACTTAATTCACTTAGTTAATGCAAGCACAAGAATTTGGAAGCAGTGTACCATGCAACATCTGTTCAGTGTGCCAGTCCTTCTCCTTAGGTCTAGACCTATTCTTGTCATGTGTGTTTAAAAAACCCAAAACAACAACAAAATGTGACATAGAAAATTGATGTTACATATAACTGGTGTTATATATGAGGCAGAGAGCTGCAATACTTCTATCTGAAAGGAGATTGACACTTGGTATCTGAAGCTGTCTTAAGCTAGCTTAGACCTGGAAGCCTGGCAACCTTTACATCTCTAACCACTTCTGTGTTTAGCAAAAGAAGAGTGATGTTACCAGGTTATTTATAATGTGGCATTCAAATTCACAAAGAAAAATTCGTTAGTTCCTGAACCATTCCTTGCTCAGGAGTTCATTAATACCATTAGAAGTAGAGTTCTATTTTTGGAATGTCCCTCAAATCCAGGTACTTCCATGTTGTCTTCTAATGACCTAAAGTACAAATTAGAATTGTGTTACTGGCCTTTAGAGCATGTAAATTTTTGATGCTTTCAGAATTGTAATACAAAAAAGCTCTTTTCAGAGAAGTTCCATAGGAAAGAGATTGTATTTGAGATAAAAAAATATCCCTTGATCTAAATGTTCTGTGCTTTAGCTTGTCATAGTAATTCAAAGACCATGTGAAACAGTTTCAAACATTAACGACTACTCTTATTATTCCAGCATATAATAAAAGAAATGTTATACCATTTATGAGCACTATGCACTATAGTTCTGCATCCTCTATACACAAATAGTATTAAAAAATACCTTGCCCTGTGGAACTGTTCTATGGTGTTGGTTTGGTTTTTTTCTTTCATATTATGACATAAATAGATGATCTTTGTTTATAAAGCACCCACTATGGACTGGTAACGGTGGAGAGTGTCACGCACACCCTGTAGGGTGAACAAGCAGGTTCAGCACATATGGAATGATATGCCCTTTCCCTAGCCTAGCAATAGTTAAAGCATTTACTGGTAGAACTTTGAACAGCCATCAACAACTATGGAATTGTTCTTGGAGTATAGACCAGTCTACTGTAAGTGTCTTTAAAGAGGCTCATATGAAGAAGCTATGAATTAAGGAATTATATTGCCCAAATAACTTGAGACATCTGCTCTGTTGTCAGGGAGTTTTGCTCTGTAAGTGTTAATTTGCTCTCGTTATCATTCCATCTGTAAGCTATTCTTATTTTGCATAAAGTACATGCTTGTGTGGTAGGAATTAACATGCCTAGAATTATTTATCAAAAAGTTAGTGTTGATGTAATTGTTCATTCCTAGAATAACCAAAACACAGAAGATGAAAAGGCAGGCTACTGTAACAATACTGGAATGCTCATCCTGCATTAACTTCCTCCAGAGGGACAGACAGTGTCTTATCTTGGCTCAGCAAGATCACTGGGGTCTTCCTGTTTTGTGGTATTTTTGGGGTTTTTTTAAAATTTATTTTAGTCTGGGTTTGGTTGCGGTTTTGTTGATTTTTTTTTTTTTTACAGGGGGCTGGAGCTCTTTTTTTATTTATTTTTACATTTTATTAAAAAAAGTAGGAGGAGTAGTGTCATCCAGATATTTTATGTAAAGGTAGCTTGCAGTGCATGGCAGTGGGATATAATAAGGTTTGATGCTGGGGCCAAAAGTGAAGAATCTAAATATGCTTCCTTTGATTTGCTCTGTTTTGAAGCAATAGTGTGACTGGGACCGTAATGAGAATTTGTAATTACTGTGCAAATAAATTGGCAGTAGGTATTATCCTGACCCTCAAACTTCTGTGTGAATACCTGGTGCATTCTTGAAATCACAATAACTTGTTACTTGTGTTTTAATGACTGTAATGTTACCAAGGCAGTGTCCAGGAGCTCCTCCAGTGGCACAACATAGTCCTCTTCACAGGAGTAGGTGTGGGGCGGCGTACGGAAAACCATGTTATTTCCAGGGGCTGGTTGTTTCACACAGGAGGGTTTAATGTAAGTGAGCAAAGTGCCCTTCATGTGAGGAGTGACCAAGTGCCACTCTCTGTCTAGGTTCCCTTTCTTAAAATGCTTGTAAATCTCTCTCCAAATTGGTAGTAGCTTTGGACCTTTCAAGAATGAAGAGTCTTTCTGTCTAGATATGTTTCAAATGCTGCTGGAAGAAGTCCAGAGTACAGACACCTAAACCTTTGCTCTTTTCCAAATAGTACTGGAATGTAGCCCTTTTTATTCCTTTGGGAGGTGTCAGCCTGTTGTTGCTGGTCAAAGATGCGATGGGATTCTTTGTCCATCAGGATGGACTGAGACAGTGGAGTTTCAGACAAGGTGTCTAGGCTTCAGTCAAATTTAGATAATAAAGTCCCGACTGAAATGTCTAGAGATTTTGACTTTGAAATTTTTGACATGGACTTTGTTTTATTTTGTATAGATATGTGAGAAGAAGCCCTTCTGAAAAGAGTCTCAGTTGAAGAATAAGCAACATGACAGAAAAGGAGGGGGAATAGTGAGAATAATTCTTGTAAGACTGTGTTGGTAAAGGCCAGCGGGGCAAATGGCTTGATGGTATAGTCAGCAGGCTTACCTTTAAAAACTAAATAGGCACAGAACTTAGTATGGTATTTAAGTTCATCATGAATTCAATGTTCAGAAGACCAAGGTCTGCATCCTCAAAGCTTTATTGCCCTTGAGTAGGCATCCATACTTCCTATGTATAGACATGATGAAATCGTGGCAGGAAAGGTTTACTGTGGACATGTGGATTAATCAGGGTCAGTCTCTGTTTTCTAGTAGTAAATACTTCATTTTCTTAGTTCAGTTTGTAGGTGATCCAGAGCAGGTATTAACACGTGCTGCTGTCCAGCATTTGGTGCAGTTTGGTGACTTGATACTTCTGTGGTGCAAGTAAGTTGCCCTGAGTGGTGTCTCCTTATAAGCTGGCTTCTTGTATGAGTTATATATTATTTAGCATGCTTTTATTTAAATATCAAATTACATCTTGAGCACAGAAACAGCACTTTTTTTAGTCCACGTGAGTTGTTATTCTGATTTGTATGCTTATAATGGGTGTTTGACTTAATGGAGCATGGGGAGGGGGAGACCTTACTGTTTCCTATCAGTACTTGAAAGAGTTTGTTTTATTTTGATACGTTGGACATGTCTATCCTTAGCATTAACTCATTCATAGAAGTCAAATCCTTATGGAAGAGGTAGTTCATGAGCAGAAAAGAGTTAAGGAAATCCTACCGTGTTGGTGGTTATATGAACTGAATTTGAGCTTTCCTCATGTAGTTTCTCAAGTCATTCTACTTGCTTATTAAAAGGCACTTGGTGGGGATTGATAGGTAGGGATTGATGGTCTTAATGTAATGAAGTTCATTATGGACTCTGACAAGGTAATGAACAGATTGTCTGAATTTTGGATTCTTCTCTGAAGCTGGCAGAGCTCTGCAAAACTGCAATGAACTAGTCAAGACTACAGAAGTGTGGTGACACCTTCGGTCTTTGTTCTGCTCTAATAAACCATAGGAAGCATCAACTTCAAAGGGAAAAAAGAAATAATGCAGAAGTTCTTTTAGAATCCACTTTCTACCTGACTGCCCCATTTGACTTCCCAGTCCCTGCACCTGCAGTTCATTGTGGGTGTTGGGGACCTTTGGGCAGCAGTGATGCCAGGTCCCACCTGCTCAGAGCCCAGTCATCATAGTGCTTATAGATACTGACTCTTTAGTATGGAGGTGAGGTGGTGTTGGTCTTTTTTTGCCACTGTAGTTACATCATACCGTTTATGTGTTAATGCTTAAGGCTCTTTGTGGAGACTGCTGCTTTTGTCTGCCCTTTAGTGCTGGCTTTCCTACAATATTCTTACAGACTTTCTATGGGCTTCTTTCCCTGTCCTCCTGTTCTGTGTTGTAAGGTGGTGCAGGCAGTGCTTAAAGTGCTCATATTTTAGGAGAAATTTAGGGTGGGTACGGTGTTTCTTCCTTTCCCTCCCTGTCTTTCTTCCACCACAACCTGCAGTTGCATAGGGAACTGTGATGATGCTTTCTTTTTTTTTTACACTGAACTTTCTGATCTAATGGTGCCTGTGAGTGACTGCTTTCATTCTGCTAACAGGTTATAATTGCCTATGTTATGTCATGAGCTTTTTCGAGGGTTAGCTGAAAGGGGCTGCTGTATCAGTGAGTAGAAGCTCTCCAAGTTGTGTTTGATGCAGCAACAGAAATGGGGGAAGAGGAGTAGCTGGATGTGTCCTTTAGTCTTGAGCTTGTCTTGCTTATTGTGACAGTGCATATGAATCTGAAGTTACTGGAGTGGAGAGAATAACTTTCCTTTTTTTTTTTTTTCCAGCTAGAATAGATACAAGCTCTCAGTTGCCATGTCCATAAACTAATTTCTTTCTCTCTTTATTTGCAGTTACGTTGTCTCATATCACGCAGCTAGTTCTGAGTCACAACAAGCTTACGTGTAAGTATATTCCTGTATTTAGACTTCCTTACAGACAGTTGAGTTGAAAAGATGACACTGTTAGTTTGATTTTTTTTGTAATAGAGCACAATGTCACTGGTAAGAGTACTTCTTGGTTAAGCACTTCATCAAAAATAAAGAGATTGAGGATGTGACTTAGCAACCATGTTCAGCATGCCTTTTCATTTTCAGTACAGATCTACAGTGTACTGAAAGATCTGGAATTCTCAGTCTGGTTACCAGTTCAGCCAGAAATCTGTTTCCTACCATGGCTCTGAAGTCCTTATGTTTAGATAAGGACTTCTAAAATTTTTAACTGTGATAGAGTTTGCATTTTAGTGATAATTAATTTGACTGAAGCAAAATAGATTAAAACTCTACTGCATTATATCTAAAACCAAACATACGTGAGCAAAGCCAACTGAATGTAAGCATCAGGCATGGGAGTCAAGTAGCATACTTCTGTCAAAAAAAAAATATCTTTTGAGTGTAAGTTTTCTCATGCTTGTACTGCACACACCGCCTTCAGTTATTACCTTGTGAATACTGCTTCCCACAGTGATGTAGCCTTTAAGTAAGGTGTTGGTAAATAGGATGTAATGAGAGCAGTGTAAACATGAATGTAATTTGGTGGAGGCAGATGTCAGGCTGACTTTTGCAAGGCTGAAGTGTTTGTGGGTTTTGGTGTTTTTTGTTTGGTTGGTTTTGTTTGGCTGTTTTGTTTGGTTGCTTTTGTTTTGGTTTTGGGTTTTTTTTTTTTGGTTTTTTGGGTTTTTTGGTAGTAGAATCCTTCAGGTTTATCCGTCAGTGTCTTGTTGAAACATTCCTGCTTCTTTGTTGCTGAAATTCAAGCAGTGAATTTTATCTCCTATTGTTGCTGTGCATCTTCTAAAGAGAAGTGTTGGGTTTATTGATGTTCTTGTCCTTGTCTTCTCTCTGCACATGCCACTGGATTTCTCTCTCAACCAGTCCTTCGCTTTTTGGAACTCAGTTGAAGGGTGTATAAAATGGGGAGGGGAATGGAACCCACCAAAGTGGGTGTGTGTTAATGAGAGGACTGGTTAGGTGCTTTAACATGTACCCAAGGAAATCCTTACAATTTGAGATAGATTTAAAAAACAAACAAAAAAAGAACACAAACAAACCCCCCAAAACCCAATCCATTAAAACACAAACTGTTGAACTCTACACTGTTTGCTGCATGAGCTGTAAGGTAGTATGTTATTTAAAACATATGAATTAATGCAAAAATTTCACTAAAGGCTTTGAGCATTTGCAGAGGATTAAGCATGAGGAAAAATGTAAATATTCTTAGATCTAGTACTTAAACACTTATCTGGATGCAGTTTATTGGGTACTAATGTGTAGCTTGAAGGGTTTGTAGTAGTAAATAGATAAAACTATGGGAACTATGTGGATGGCTGTGAGAAGTATGAATTAGTTATTCTGGGCCTTGCTTCTGATTATATAGTGTCTTCTAGGCTGGCATATTGCTATTTGTTTTTGTCTCTATTGTAGTTTTCAAAGAATCTCAATTAATCATAAATGTGACCAACAGTTTCCAGCCATCTAGCAGGTAAATGATGACTGATGGGTAAATTGATGGGCAAATTGAGGCAAGAAGAATTGTAAGCATCACTATTAAACATGCAGCTCTATCCCTAGTTTAGAAAGTCATGAAGTTACAAATAGCTAGAAGCTGGGAGAATGTTTTGGGAAAGATTGTGATAAATTTTCTTTGAGCATAGTGCTGTCTGGCATCTGGCATCCAACCTTTGATGGAGTTGGACTGTGGGGCCACCCAGCTGGTGACTTCTGTGTTCTCTCAGATACTGCAAGGAGATGCCTGTCTGAACTTGAGTTGCTTGAAAGCCAGGAAGTTAATTTGATTCAGCCACTTCACCTTTCTTAACAGACTTTGGAGAGTTGTGGTCTCCTTGAGATAACAGTTCATTCTGCACACCTCTATCTAATGCTTGTGGTCAGACAGCTCACCCACAATTGGGCACTTGGTGCTGCCAGGCAAAATTTCTCTCTGGTATCTCTGTCTGAGTGGCTGCTTACCTGGCACAACGATGGAATGAGTTGTAAATGTTATTGTTTGTAATCTTGACGATTCTTTCTCTGGGACTGTAAAATTCCTACGACTTTTGACATCCATCAGACTGAATCATCTCTTCCACATGACACCTTACAAATCGTAAACGTAGCTAAAGGATAATTTCAGCTGAACACGCAACTGGCTGGGCGGGTAGTAGGTATCTGCCTTGCTCTGAGAAAGAGGAGACAGGCTGAAACTCCTGCACAGAGACTTGAATCGTGGCAAACTTGGCTTGGTCAGATCTGAGCCTGGGGAGGGGTTACATTCTTCAGCACGAACACCAGAATGAAAAGCTGAGTAACTAACCTGTGTCCCAGCTATGAGTCTCAGCTGTAGACTTGACTTGGAAAGATATGGTAATAAGGGGTGTCCAAGAAGGATATGTTTGGGTTTACTTTAGCCATTCAAGAAAAATCCAGAGTATACTCTTTCTTTAAAGCAGTTTAAGTTTTCAAAATACCAGTTTAAGGACTGCCACTGTTACAAATTTGTGTTATATTAAATCTCAGCCTTTAATTACTACTTTCTTCTAAAGTAGCCATTAGATCAGCAGGCTGCAAATATATGGGCTCTCTCAGCCAAGGAGTTCAGTCAGCCTTTCTAATTGCTATGTTTGGGTTTCTCTTACAGGAAGGTAAGACCACTGCTTCTCCTGAGAAGTAACTCATTGAGTATGGAACTTACTATTCTTTCACAAATGGATGTTGACACTTAAATAGACAGCACACATTTTTAAAAGGCTAAATTTCAAGTTCATATTCTCATATTTGACACTGTTGACCTAATCTTTTAAAACTATGTAATTAATTGTCTTAGCAGATTGTTCTTAAAATGACTAGGAAGCTGATGGCAGTGACACTTGACATGCTACACTAAGGTCATATTAGCATCTTCTACTAGTTTTCTGCCATTTAAATGAGTGTTCTGCTTGCCTGGGTTTTTTGCTGTTTAGAGTAAATATGTCTATCTGGAAGAATAAATACAGGTAAAAGCTGGATATGCATATTTTTATGTAAACATACTTCATGTTTTTGCCAGAGAACTATTGAAAGTAAGTTAAGTTTCATTAGCAAGTATGAGGAGTTAGCACTGTTAAATCCATCATATTGCTCAGAATACTTTTGTGGCATGGATTTTGTTAATATTTCTAGTATGGCCTTCCTGCATTTATGTTTCTAAATCATTCACTATCAGATGTATACTCAAGTCCACATTGATTTTTTTCTGGAGCATATTAGGCTGATTTTTTTTTTCATCTATCTGGTGCTGTGCTAATAAAGGAGTCTTGAGTTGGCTTTTGCTCTCAGTGACTTCTGAAACTATTGAATATGTCCTTTCCTACTTGGTGAGAACTTTTTGTGATTCGAAATCAGAAGCAAAACTCTGGGGAAAGATAAATAGCTGCAATTCTGCAGTCTTGTTGAACCAGTTGCTGCATAAGTAACAAACATGGGATGATTCTACTGTGGAGTCTGTGAAAATCCTGTTGAAAGCAGAGGGGGAAAAGTGAATATTTGCGCTTTTTCTTAACATAATGTAGGACTTAGGGACCGGTGTCTCTGTATGTTGTACCGAGAGGTTTTTGTTAAATCATTTAATGATTTAAAGCCTTCTATCCAGTATACAGCTGAGAAGCAAAATTCAAGACAGTCTTAGCCTGCATAGGTTGTCTGATCCTGACCCAGGGGTCTCTTTTAGCCATTGGCTCTCATCTAAGTAGGAGTCTGGGCAAATGTTTCTCAAAGTGGTGGAAATGAGCGGCTGAATAGTAGATATCTGCCCTTCTGTGTGATGGATTACTTTGGGTAGGTGTGACCAAGTTGTCTTTGTTCCATGTCATTTGATGCTAACTGAGGGACATACAGGTGACCTTCACCTCCTGCTCAGTGGGATCATTAACAGGACATGCATAGTGGTAGGGACTTCGGGTAGCTGTGCTGGAGAGGCATGAAAGGAGTTGCAGCCACAGAACATACTTGTGTAGAAAACACTCTTGGTCATTTTGGTCAGTCACAAATATTGTTCCTGCATTGTCTGTGCATGGTAGTAACTTTTATGGGTATCCACTCTTCTGTTTTGTGCATTTCTGCTTGGGACTGCTTTGCTCAAGTTCAAGTGGAATGTAGCTGGAAGTCCTCAGCAGTCTTACTCTTTCTGACACCTCTGTGTGAGGTGCAGCTGAACTTCAGGTGCTGTTACAGATCTGCAAGTTCTGCAGAGCCAGGTAGCCTGATTCTTCTCATGTTTCTGCTCCAGGGAGTGGCTGTGCCAGTCGTGTGTCAAGGAATTTGTCACAATAGTTCTTGAAATCAAACTTGGCCCTACTTTGTCCAGACTCCTTCAGCCAGAAGGGATCTGGGTGGTTTCCTAATGGTTCTGGGGAACACGTAGGGAACTGCAGAAAACTGAGATTCTGAGAGGGCCAGGTCAGGGAGAGGAAGGGATATCATCAGGTTTGTCTGTCTGTTCTACTCTGGGTCTTGCCCCCATATCATTTCAAGCAGTGTATCACATTGTCTTGAGGGCTTAGGCTTTGTGGATTTTTTATTTATAAATTCAACTTTGGGTCCCCTTGTTGCCGCTAGATTTGTAAGTGAGCAATAATTGGAGTAGAATTAACAACAGAGGAAGTCCCATTTATAAAAGGAACTGTTAGAGCATAAAAAATGTGGCTTATGCCTTGCCTGATGCTTTTTTTCCTAGCAGACCAGCTTTTGTATACTATTTTGCCATTGAGTGTGAAATTGTACTGAACCTTCTAGACTTTAGAGAGCTAGGCTAGCTCAAAGTTAGTCTCCAGCTGCTGAAAGCATATACAAATTTTCACACCATAATATAGAATGTGGAATCCTTACTTAGTGTGCTGATAAAGTTTTGACAATTAAAATCCCTGTGCTACATCATGAATAGGAAGTGTGCTTGAAGAGCTTTCAGAAGCTCAGGTTAACCAGTCCCTGCTAGCAGGGCACAAAGGGGAAGATGTGACTGGAAAGCAAGCTGGGATGTTAAAGGTTACTTCAGCATTGACAGCAGGTAATGCTGGTCGTCATCAGTGTGAGTGCAACTATTACGCTGCCAGCTTGTCGTGTTTTATTTTCACTTATTTCAGGATGTGCAGTAAGTTTTTGGTGAATTGTAACTATGCTAACAATTATTTACCTTCCCTACCAGCAGTGATTAATTGACCTTGTAATCACTTAGAGAAATCTTTTCAGAGATTCTAGCTTTTGTATCATTTTCTGCTTGTACCTGGAGTGTTCCTGCTGCCAGTGAAGTACCAGTACTGTATGGTTTGTCCATTAGAGGTCACTGTTTGAATACCTTTAGAGGTTTATTTCCTGGGAAGAAGCTCATGCTCCTGATAGCTGTTCATCCTGCCTGATAGGTGGTGGTGGACAACAACTTAGTTTTTGCTATTCTGCTCAGTCTCCTTAACCACAGGTGATCTATGTTCTCTTGTTTCACCATATTCTTGTGTTGCCTTTAAATTTTTTTAGTAGTTTCCTGCTATTCAGAGCTCATGGCTGATAACTTTTCTGTCCTTTGGCTCTTGTGCTCTGATTCCTTACCCACTATTATCAAATGTCTAAATAATGAGAGATCTGTAACAACTATTTTTTCATCAGACCTGTCCTGTGTTACCTAGTGTTGTGTTCTCTGTCCTTTTTTTACTGAGCTGCTGTTCTGTGCTGTTCTGTGTACTTTATACTGCTTTTCATGTGATTCTTATGTAATTCTTTATTCATCTTTAGTCCTTTCCTTTTTGTGAAATGATGCAATAGTTTTTTGTTGCTGGTTCCTATTTCTACACCTGAATTTTATTGGAGTTCACTTTCTGATCCTGTCAGAATACCTGTGTCTCGTTGATCATGTTCCTTTGACAGCCACGTAGTTACCCTTTATCATCCTTTTGCATTTTGTCTTCTTCCAGTAGAGCAGTTCAAAACTTTACTCTTTTTTTATTCCTGCTCACACGACTTACTGCTTTTTTTGCTCTGCCGTCTTCTAAATTGTTTTGCTGTCTGTATGTGACCAGTACAGAAGCTTGTCAGTTCTTTGCTGTTAACCCTCTTGACTGCGTCCTAGGTCTTATTTAAAATGCTGCTAAAATCTCTTGGTTTCATTTTTATATTAGGACATCTCCTTTCTGAGTGACCTTTCTGGCTGTAGTGGATACCTGGGTGTACTGGAGGTATTCCAGAGACAGTAAGCAATACTGCATCTGTGTGTCCTGAATCCCTTCCCAGTCTAGCTGCTTTGTCTTCTCCAATCTGCTGAAAGGTGTTAGGGTGTCTCCCACTGGTATTGTCTGACACTTTGCATCTTGCCTGGTATCAGGTTATTTATATAGCAAACTTGCTGACCTCTGGAAGAAACTAGATGACTGTATATTCTTTACTCTTTGTTGCTTCTTATAGTCTTCTCTACTTTGTTTCTGTCTGTGCTTCCTTCTGATAAGTCATTGCATGCTATTGTACTGGCATGATACACCCCAAAATGGTGCAAGTGAGCTGTCTGTGTAGTGAGACTAGGGTTGTGTCCAAAGCACAGGAACTTGTGCCTGACAGTGGCCTATCAGCGGTGCCTGGGAGTGATGCTTTAAATTGACAGTCAGCCTTTTATTTTTGTTATATATTTTGGTTTGGTTTTACTTTATATTTCTGATGCAGGGGTCTCTAAAGGGAAATATCTTTAGGAATGAAGTGCCCAGGGGGACATGAGAAGGAGGGAAAAGGAGATTCCTCTACATATGCCTTACTAAATTTGTGACATCTGAGTTCTGCAAGAATGTTTAGATTAAATACCTGTTAGCTTTTTTTTTTCTTCCTGAAAAAAACCCAAACCTTTGGTTCTGAGAAAGTACAGATGGTAGAGCATTTTCTCTCTAAATAATATAAATTTTGTTTTTAGGAAGCTTTGAGAGAATTAAACAGAATAATTTTTGAAAGTTTTGTGCTGTAATGGCATAAGGGTGCATGCTGAAACTACTCAACTTATGAATAAATTAAATTGTCAAAGTTTATGATGTATGGCAACAAAATCAGTTTTGCATCATAAGTAAAGCATTCATAGTGAAAACACCAGACACAAATCACTTGTCTTTAACATAGTGCTTCAGAAGCTTTTGTTCTCTTCTTAAAAGACACCTGCAGACACATTACTCCTTTTTTTAAGTCTTGACGTTTTATGACGTGTTAGTACAAATTTCTTGTGTCTTCACTTATTTCCCCGTGGCTTAAATTAACTGTAATTTTTTTGTCCCATATAAATTCTCCATGTGTATCTACAGATTGTAATGGAAAATTATTTGAAATCCTCTTGCCCAGATCCAGACATTTTGAAGATGGCATTTTCAAAGCTAGTGAATGTTGCAGAAGGGAACTCACTTTGTAAAAGAGCTTAATTTTGTATTACAGAATTTACTGCTTAACAAGCCAAGTGGAATTTTTTTGATACTAATATGGAAGGACAGAGACAAGAAGGTAGATTTGGTCTAGATGGAGAGGAAATTGGATTTAGTTTTGTGTACTTGGGTTTGTACTCTATTTTCTGTGTATTCTTTTTGTTCTTTTAGTAGTCAGGTGTTTTGAAGTGGATAATGACACAGCTTTTCCCTTCAGACCACTCACCATCTGGCCTCTTAATTTTTCCGTTGATGTCTTGTGACATAACCCTTGGGGTGAAATAATTTCCTGATCTTTATGTGATGATGGGCAATGTGGTAACTGTTGCTCTTGTCTCAGTATCTCCTGTAGCTGGAAATTAAACGTATAGTCAGCTGAAGCTTGAGGGAAGGTAACACAGAGGCACAGGGAGGACTGTACCATACAGACTGAAAGATGTGGCTTTAAGTACTGGGTATAGGGAGCCTAAACTAGGAGGGAGCCTAATTAATTTCCAGTTCTGAGGACTGGGACAAGGAACACATGTGCTGACTATGCTTTTGAGTAGTGAGCTTTTTTACTGCAGCCTCTTCTGTGTGTGTGTGTTTGGAGGATAGGCTGGTGTCCCCACTAAGCAGTGTCAGCACAGCATTTGACAATGCTGAAGGGGGAAGAGTCAGTTGATCCAAGTAGCTGTGAAAAACAGTCCTATGTGAGTTCTTAAAAACACTTCAGTGGTATAAAAAGTGTAAGCTGCTAATACTGTCTAATTAATGCAAACTGAAATTTTGAACCGCTTTTTAGATACGCTGAAAGCAGAATTCTCTTACTAAGCACTGCTAAGCACACAACTACATGGTTATTTCTAAGTAAGAGAATGTGACCTTCAGCTTTGAGGTTAACCCATGTTACTGGTCATCTTTGGTTAGTCACTTCTGTAAACTGGAGACAACATATTTAATAAACTGAAGTGAAAAGAATATTGAGGAAGGGAAAGGTAAACATGCTGGATGAACTTCAGACAGTTTGATTTATGTAAAGCTGGCAACTGTGCAATAGTGTAAAACTCTGAAAAAACCCCGTGCCTAAACACCTGAAGGAGACTGAGATTTAGTGAGAGAGACCATTTGCACTTGGTGATGCCTCATAATAATTCTAAATTTAATGCTATCAACTCAAGTTCTTTTGTCCTGCAGAAGTTATTTCTATTAGCCATTCCTTGCTGTTGAAAGATCAAAACATACAGATAATCTGACCTATAACAAGGGTATGTAACCTGTGTACTTTCAACTTTTTCCGTAGTATACTGCATGAAGTTTTTTTCCGTCTGACTTAAAAATAAGACAGCAAAGCATCTTGGCTGAACTGTGCACTCCTCACAAAATGATTATTGAAGCTTAAGATGCTGTGGTCCACTACAGTACTTTCATGTCACATTAATTTGAAAAGCTTGGCTAATACTCTACTTTCTTCAAAATTATTTGTAGAAATGAAGGGGCATATTTATATCCACATATTTATACCCATCCTCATTTGCACTGTTCCTTACTGCTATAAAAAAAGCTAACAAACATCAGATTTTTGTGAGTTATTTTAGTGTGGTTTCAGTTCTTTGCTGTTAGGTGATTTATTTTCAACCTAGTAACACCTTCCTAACCTCAGCCCCTGGTTTCTAGTATTGTTCTTTTGAAGTTCATCTTAAGCTCTCTTCTCAGAGAAAAACAGATTTGTGCCTTGTCTTCACTAGATGTCACTTGATTCCCAATGTCTTCTCAGCCTTTCTTGTGCTTACTGCACTTATCCTTAGACTCTGGCTTCTAAATTAAAACTGTTTATTGATAAATTGCTTTGTTAGCACAGTAGCACATCAGTGAGCTATAGTATAATTTAAGCATGTTCATAAAAACAGTTTTCATAACTGAGGTGCTTCTGTGGATAATTGCAATTAAAAAAACCCTGCTGGTTTCTGGAAAGAGCTGAAGATTAGGGAGACAAGTTTGTTTTTAATGTTTTCAGAGTGAGGAAGATTAATATCCATCTTTGAAAGAGTGGAGGGAGGGCAAAAGGGGAAACTTGAACTACATAGTGTGTAAATTAAGTACTGTATGCTTCAGTTGGGATCAGGATTCTCTCCAGTTAACTGCCAAGTGTGGTATCAGCATGCCTATGAATATTTAACATGAAAACTGTTGTGTTCTCCCTCAGCTAATTCCTCTTTCATTTTGGTGAAGCTGATTGCTTCTCTCTCAGTATAACAGAACCCTTGTCAAATTAATCTAAACATGACTCCAGCTCTATGGTACAGTTATATTGGATGCACAGAATGCATTATATATTTAGTACTCTAAATTCTTCCTCCCCCATGAAATGTGAGTAACATTTCATGCCTTTATGACCTTTACACTACGGGATCCTTACTCATGAAAAGTTCTTGCTGACGCTAACTGGATTAGCAAGTCTGCAGAACTGGGTTTATTGTATTGTACAGCCCACAGGTTTTACTTTAGACTTAAAAAGTGGGTTTTTGCTCCTGGCAAGAAAACCTTACCTGAGATCCACAGTGGACTGATAGGACTCTCAAAGGTCTGTATTGAGTTCTCTTTACTCTGTATGACTCTTGACCAGCTTTTAAGTGGAACAGTTTAATGAGAAACAGGCATAGTCATATAAATCTCTTCTCTGTCAAGTAGTGCTATTTTAATAGCTCTTCTGGATAAATATTCCCTTAGAACCTGTAAAGGTCTGGAGTACTATTGAACATCATGTTCCTAGGTAGTGCAAAATTACTTCATTAAGTAGAAGAAACATTCTGAAAAAAAAACGGGTTTGTGCAGCCTAAAGTTTTTAAGAATGTGAATGCAAAGGAACTAATCTTATTTTAATAAGAATTAAAATTCTTATTTTTTCTTGATGTCTGTTTCAAAAACCATTGAATTCAATTGGAGGTTTTCTATACCCTTTGGATCATAGTTATTGAGGAGATTACTCATGCACATTTTTATGCATGATCAGGTATTACAGATACCATTTTCCAAGCAGCAGTGGGACAGTGTTTGTTTTGAACATTGAGTGTTAAGGTTAAGTTAAATGGTTAAAGCAGTTTACATACCATGTGTTCATCTCATGGAGACATAACATTTTTACTGAATCATTTCACTTATCCAGTTGGGTAGTTTATTGACTTTTGTCACTTTTTTCACCTGAGCTTCCTTATCTAAAAGGTTTTATATTTTTTTTCTTAATTGTAAAGGAAGTTTTGATATAGATCTCTTTTACCAAGAGTGTCTTCAGAAATTTTTAATGTTTGTCCTTACTAAATACAAAAAACCACTGGACTAGATTTCATGTTCCAGGTAAAAGGAAATGGAGACTTAATTTTGCAAACACACAAGTATGTTTACTTTTAAAGTAGCGAGGATCCTGGTTGTTTTCCAGGGCTTCACACATGCTTTAAGAGAAATAATCTTGGGAGATTATTTTAAGAAATAAAGACTTTCTGAAGCCTGCGCGTATTCAGCTGCACAAAGACCTAGCCGAATGACAAAAGAGTGGCAGAGCAGAACTGAAGGGGAAATAAATTCTCCTTTTCTTATCTTCCATTTTCTATGTTCTTCCTCCTTTGCCAGAGGTTGGGTATACAAAAGGAACTGGATTTGGATGTCACGTAGTGGTATGAGAACCTCTTGACTTCCTGCTTTATGAGAAAGGGTTACATCTGAGACACTTAATTCCAAGCTCTTGTCACTGATTTGAATGTTCTTAGTATGTTGCTCTGCAGGGTAGTTCTCTTGGATGAAAGGTCCTTTTAGCCTAGTATCTGTTCTCCAACAGAGGGCAACATCAGACCTCTAGTAAAGACCATGTCTGGTTCTTGGTGTGGAAAGATAACTAAGGCTATCCAGGATACTCCAAATGTGGAGTTATATAGGCATTAAATAGTAGCATTTAGTCCTTCTTATCTATGTTTTGGAAATAATTTCATAACTTTTGGACACCTACTGGTTATGTAGGAATAAAATATAATAACTTACATTGAATAAAAGGTTGTTCTGATGAGAACATGTTTTAGTGTCTAAAGAATTGCCTCTAACTTCTGGGCAAAAAGAGTATAAATGCTTTGGAGAATAACAAGTTACCAGTTCTAATTCCCAGCAACATGAACAAAGTCCTTATATTCCTTGTAAGCAGCCTGTAGACCCTGTCTTTCACTGTCAGCCAACCACATGAAATCAAGGTGAAGTCTATAGCTGTCACAGTGAATCACTGTATGCAATTTGCGATATTGAACAAGGGGATGGAAGCTGTTCCTGGTCTTGTGAAGTGAGACTTAATATGAATGGGGCTTCTTGATGTGACTGAAGCTTCACAGGAGAACGCAAAGGCATGGGGCTGCCAAATTTTACTAGCATTTGCTGAGGGGGAGTTGTTAATGACACTGGGCAGCAGATGGTCTTAGAAGAGTTGTTAAGACACTGTGGATTGTACTGTAAATATGTGGGTGAATGGAACCAGGATGCTGACAGTTCACTCTCACAGCTCATCATGAGAAGGTGACTGGAGTGGAATTCAGTATTGCCAGAACATGAATGTCTGGGGATTTGGCAGTCTGCTATATATCTGGGAAGAAGTTTGCAACATAACAGTGCGAAGGTAGTTGGGTTGTGTAAAGTTCAGAACAGAGAACGTGATCTTTAGACCACAGTGATCTTTAGATCACCACTGATCTTTAGACCTGAAGGTACTCAACCTGTGCAGTTTAGCTACAAGACCAGTACAGGATTCTGATTTTCATTGAATACAAGAGAACACTCCTTCATATTACAAATGGGTCTGAATCGTTGAACCACAAAGTAAGCTGTTACAGAAAAAAAAGTCCTCTTTTCCCTACCAAAAGCCTGGTCTTGACTTACTTTTCTGTTTTTCCTAGTCACAAAATAGCTCCCTCCATCCAAACCAAAAAGCACAAGTGTGCATTGGGGTTTTTCATTTTGATTTAACAGAGTGAGACACGAAGTATTTCTTTCAAATCCTTTGCTGAATAGCTTACCCATGCGGCTTTTAGTATATCTTGAAGAAAATAATGATATAAAGTATCCTAAGTATGATTCCCGACATAAAATACAGTATTGTGGGAATTACACAGATATATCAGAAGCTTAGTGGAAGTGTGCAAGGGCACAGTTCCCGTTGTTCCCTAGGGACACTTACTCATACCTGTGCCCTGACAAAAGAAAACCAAATTAAAAACCTCTGATAAACTAACCAGTGGTAGCTGAGTTTTTGCCCTGTGTTTGCAAGTGGGATGATCAGGTAGAATTTCATATTCTTCAACTGTGTAGTGACTCATTGAATTTAGGGTTCTCTTTGATGGTGGGATCTTCAGTGCAAGTGTAATCTTCATGAACAGATCTCTGGAACCTGTTTTCTTCCTGTCACCTCGATGTCTACGTGTCATCTTTTTCTGTGTAGTTTCATGAGGGTTTTTGGATTGTTTCGTGGGATTTGTTTTTGGGTTTTTTGTGGTTTGTTGTTTTGTTTTTTGGTTTGCTTTTTTTTTTTTAATAAGGATAAGTGCTCACCTTCTTCCTCAAAATGATTCTTTATCTCTCCATAGCCCCCTAGTTTAAGGCAGAAGAGAGATATAAACTTAAAAATCAATTCATTCTAGAGTGGGGAAACAAGCTGTTTTGGGCATGTATTTGGAAGAACATATCCAGTAAATCAGTGTCTCTAGTTCAAGGTAGCTCAGTATCTGGGTCACAGAATCACAAAATGGTTCAGACTGGAAGGGACGACAGTGGGTCATCTCATGATGCCAGTTTGCACGGTTTTTTTTAGAAGAGTGTAACCTCTTAACACTGTCAAAAGGGCCAAAACCTTTGTAACAAAATTTTTATTAACTGCCTCAATTGTATAACTTCAGGCAAATTGTGTTTGATCTCTGTACTGTTTAGGCTAAAACCTAGTATTTGCTGGTACTTCTGATTCCTAGTCTTCATGAATATAGTATCTGAGAAGAGCAGAAACATGGTTTGCCTGTCCGTGGCATATCATCAAAGTCAAATTATAAAGTCTAATTTATGAAATGAAAACATTTTAATATTGGTAATTACTGTTCTGGTGAAATATTGAGACTGGAAACAGCAGAATTATGTCAATTAAAATCCTCAGTTAACTTCTGTTAGGGAATAATTTAAAACAACAGTAGTAGTGCATTACTCTTTACTTTCTGAAGGCACATAATTCTCACTGTCGAGTGACAGGCATGGACTAGTTGGAAAATACTGCAAAGGGAGGTCTTTTGAATATTCAGATTTGCCTAATGACTTTATAAAAAAGGATTCTAAAAACCTTCTGCAATGAATATGACCCTCAACAGTAATATTTATGTGGTGTAATTAGAGTCTTCGTTAGGGATCCCATTATTGTTCACAACGTAGTCAGGCTTATAATCTAGTAAATGTGACATACTGTAATGTTCTGCTTTGTAAACATTATTGACTCCATTTTAAGACTGAGATTGCCTCATACCAACAAATAAAAGAAAATCATGGCCTCATAAAACCTTCTAATTATTTAGATATGCACTCTGCGGGTTCCTGATGCAGTCAAAGTTGAGACTGAACCAAGGTGACTGTTGAACACAGGTGCAGGCTTCAGTGCAGGTGACTTGCCAACCTCCTTTACACCTCAGCTGGCTGCTTTAATCTCGCTACGTTTAAGGGGGAAAAGATGCAAATGTCAATAGCTTTTTAACCTCATTAGCACAGGCATATTCATACTGTGCTTCTGCCTTATATTTCATGTTTCTAGATAGTAACAACCAGATATTGATCTGTTGGTAATCCACTGTAGCCATGTGTGTGTATTGATCGGTCTGTCACTCAAGGGAGGTAACTGAAAATGGGCTTGTCTAAACAGTTCTTCTTTTAGGGCTGAACTTAATTTTTTTGTAAATTTTGTTGTATCTTAAATGACCAAGAACTTGGACACTAGATTATTTAAGCAGTAAGCAAAATGGGCCATTGCTAAAAACGAGGTTTTATTTTGTTTGTTAAGTAAGATCTTTAGTACAGCTGCTGTCTTGCTATAACTACTTGTGTATTCATTTTTCTCCCACTTAAATCATGAAATGATTTAACTCTCTTAGGCTCTGCTCTTTCGAGACCTGTGTGTGCTACATGAACTGAGAGGACAGCCTGTGCCTGTTTATTAGTCTATAAGAGCATTTTTTGTTGTTGCCTCTCTCTCTGCAGTGGTCTTTGTTAGTCAAAATATCTTGCAATTCTGATAGTAATTTTTGAAGCTTGTTTTTCATTGTTCTCAGCAATGAGAACAAATTCCAGATAGGAGGCTCTTTTAATATAAACTTTGGTTTTATTGCAGTAACACTGAGATGCTCCTGGTACTGCAGTCACTGCAAACGCCAGGTGCTAGCATAGCATCTCTCGTCTAGGTAGCTTGCACTAATTGCGGTCTCTCACTGTGAAAACTTTCCCACAGCTGTGCCAGCAAACATCGCAGACCTGAGAAATATAGAAGTGCTCAACTTTTTCAACAACCAGATTGAGGAGCTGCCTACACAGATTAGCAGCCTTCAGAAGCTGAAACACCTGAACCTTGGGTGCGTATCTTAATGCAAAAATTGGCTGTAATAGAGGTGCAATTAAAATTCATTGCAACTGAACCTGGAACTTCTTATTTTTTGCTATTAAAGTTTCTTTTTTCTATTGAAGTTTCTTATTGCAAGTGCTTATGAGGATAACTCGGCAATTACGACTTCAGAATGTTCAGCTAATATCCTGGATAAGCAAATACTTAGAAGTGATCAAGCACTTACTCTGGTATACTGATAACCATTTAAGGGCAAAGCAACTCATATTCATCAAGTACTGAGGTCAAACAGAACATTTATTGAATTTTTACTTCCCTAGTAACTGCCTTTTGCTTCTGGAATTGCTGCAGAAGAATCAGGCTCTATTTCCTGTTCTACTTTGGAAAAAAAAAAAGAAAAAAATTCCATGTTAATCTAGAACTTTAATTTCAAAGTTCCAAGTCTGGGATTATAGAAATTTCAATTTATAATAAACCTGCAAAAGAAGCAGCAAATCTTTAGACATGCTATGCATTTAATTCAAAGAGCAAATATTGACTGAATTTGAGCCAGGAGTGTTTCTGTTAAGTGTTCAGATACTATATTCCAGTAGAGTTGGTAATACTTTATAATAACTACAGTTGCGAGGGTTTTCTTGAATTAAGAAAACAAAGCATAGGACCTTCTTAAAATTAAATGGGCATATTAAAGTGTAACTATTTAGGAAAGCACTGGTAAGCTTAAGCTTTAGCACTACAGGCTTTTCTTAGAAAGAATGTTGGTATTTCATAAAGTCAAACTTCTGAGCACCTTGAAGTAAGCATTTTTAACTCTTCTGAATACCAACTAATTTTGCCTAGGCTCTGTGTATCCTGCTTTTAGATACTTTTGTAAAGCGCTGGCAACTGAATTGCATCTTGAACTGTTGGAATGCCGATAAATGTTTTAATGATGATCTGTCTTCCCAGGTCTTTATTTGGTCATAGTCGATCTCTAGCTTGCCTTAATATCTCTTTGAACTGGAGTTGCTTTTCAGAACAAATAATTATCAGGATTCCATATATTTTGGTGGTTAAATCCATATTTTTGGAATGGCATGGAGAGGTATTGCAGTATATGAATAGAAAGAAGTTGGGCACAGCCCATGTATTAAAGCAGTAACAATTGCTAGTTCTGCTTTGCAAGTCTTTGGAGTCAGTGGAGAGGAAACTCTTCTGCCTTACCAGTTTTTCAGGAGGCAGCCGAGAAACCCTTTTGTCATCTGCAGGGCATGTGTTAGAGGGCTTCAGAACAGCCCTCCAGGGGAGAGGGGAAGCTTGAATTAGAGCAGAGATTATTTTTGGGAGAGTTTTGTCACAGAGGGGTCAAGTGGTGGAGTGGAAAGAGAAAAGGTGTACTGCTGCACTGAAAGCTTAAAAGTGTAAAATTTCGAAGGCAAGTGAGGCACGGTTTCTGAGGCACGAGCTCAGTGTTTGAACTTGTGCAGGGCCAAAAAGTGCTGGGCAAGGGTAGAGACCATTCTGCCTGTTGTCAATAGGGAGAACATTCTTCCTCACCGTGTTCTTTGGTTAAAAAGGGGAAGGCTGTCAGGGCCACTTAGTGAAAAACCCTGTTCACTACTGAAAAACAATCAGCTTTAGTTCTATTTGCTGTAAAGAACAGGTTTTAAAACAGTGACAAGTCTGCAGTAGCAATAGTGGAGAGGGGCTTTCTGTATTTTAATAATTACTACTATGCAGCAATAGTAGGTGTATGCCCATGACAGGACTCCTTACGGGGGATGAGGAGGAAAAAGGAGTTCATCTGGAGTTTAGCTACAGAGAGCTGATCTTTGCAGGTTCTGGTGGTGCTGGCTTATGCAAAAGTGGGAGAGAAAGGATGAGAGTTTGTGAAAGAAATGGTGTATGTGCTTCTCCTGCCTTTGCTCCCATGGATGTATAGTTTCTTACTTTTGGGTACCCAAATTTGTCAGTAGGTTTACTGGCATTTTTATAGTTTTAAGTGTTAGATCATGCTTCATACATTCAAATAACATCTCCTCTTGACTTCACTTGTGACTGTTGTTTTAGCATCAAAAAGAGAAAATTCAGAATATATTTAGAGATAACATCTGAAAGGTCATCTTTGTTTCCAGTCATCACCTAACAGTAAACTCATGTTCTTGACAATGGCTACCTGTACAGGCTCTTCCTGAAGATGCCTGTCTTCTCTGTTCCGCTTTCAAACCCGTATAACAACTAAAAGCAAGATACATACACACAAGATTTATATTTGGTCTACGTGCAATAGGAACAGTATGAATAAGAAACTGCCGGTAGTTCTTTTCTGTTTATATGATAAACAACCAGAGCTCTAGTTCATACACAAACAGTAAGGTTCTATGAAGAGATCTCCAGCTCTGTGCGTGCCTTCACTGTTGCAGCAGCTCGAATGATTATCTGGATCACCTTGTTCAAGCTTTTTGAGGTCAGAGAAAAGTTACTGTATTTTGTGCCTTGTCTGCTCCAGGTTATCAGAGAAATCTCTTCCTTCTCTTAGTTTTCCTCATGTTCTGGCTGTTGCCAGTGGGAACTGCTATCCTAAACCCTCTTAAGACTGGCTGATTGAGCTATATTTAGATTAACCCTCATCAATCACAGGAGAGACATTTTATTTACTTGGTGCTCCATGTGCATCAATAGTTATCTAGTGACACAGATTTGCTGTTCCTAAGAAGGGGTTTGAGCAGCAGTTATCAATGAACACAAATACTGTGCAGTTGAGGTATTCTTCTTTGTATTTGGTGCCACGGTGAAGAACTGTGTGGTATATTGCAGAATGGCACGTGGTCAAGATGATGTGCAAAAGGGTAATTTGTAGTTTAGCTAGTCATCTACAAGAACCAACTTCCTCTGTGGAACACTTTTAGCTGAGTGTAGCACCGTGATACGTCTCTCCCTTGTGCTGTATGTTTCAGATGTGGCTGCTGATTGACATAACAGACAGAATCCCTCGCGAGTGCTTAAGATTGGGTATATTTATTGTAGTGAAAGATTAAAAAATGGTCTGCTTTGCAAGAGGATTGCTCAGTATCTTGGAGCATCAACCCCTTTTCAAAACAAAAGGAGATCTTGGTGTAGACTTTTTTTTATTTTATGGAAAAAAAACAATGAAAAAAAATGTTGTGGCCTGTATTATTCCTACTAGATGAAGTCCATACTGATGTCATGTTCTTTTTTTTTTCCTCTTTACCTACAGCATGAACAGATTAAACACCTTGCCAAGGGGATTTGGATCTTTACCAGCTCTAGAAGTTCTTGACTTGACTTACAACAACTTAAATGAAAATTCCCTACCAGGAAACTTCTTCTATCTAAGTAAGAAACTTTTCTAAAAACCTTGCAAATCTTCATGATAAGGTGCTTTGCTTTCTGCAGTTGAAATTTATTTGCTGGAGACTAAAATGCAACAGAATTCTTTCTGTTATTTATGTTTTTCTTCTAATATATCTTGAATACTTCTACATAGCACAGCAGTGTTCATCACTGATATACAGTCACCTGACACCTTTGGACAGGAGAAGACCTGCTTTTAGTTCTTCTGAGTAATATTTCCTTGGGTCCCATACTCAGTTAAAACTTTAAACTTCATAGAGGGTTGCAAGCCTCAGGGGAAAATAAACATAACTGTTGTATGTTGAGTCTGAAAACAAATGTGTTCCTGATGGTTCATTACTGAAATAGTTTTAACAGTGTGTGGATGTTGAAGTGTCCAGTATGTTAAAACAGACACTAGGGTTACAGAGCTTGGCACAGGAATGGTAGAGCTAAGCTAAGCTGATCTTTGCATATGTTAAAAATACACACTCAAGTTAAAAGAAAGGTATTGTAATGCATATGTGCAAAATGGTTGCCTAAGCAACTTGAATTCTGGCACTTTCTGGATTTCAGTGATTCTGCTGCTTTACTGGGCTTTTCCATGTACTCTGCTGAAGTGGCTTCAGGTTCAGTGCATTCAGCATCAAAGTGACAGGCGAGGGGAGGGGAAGGAGTGCGGCTGTCTGAGGGATGTTGTGACTGTAACCTGGCAGAGGAGAATTTTTAAGTCAGCGTTATTAAAATTGGTCCCATTTATTGAAATGAAAAGAGGAGGAGTAAGACAAATGGGATCTCCTCTGGTGGGGAGGAAAGGTTTTGCTGATCTGACCACCTTCTTTCCTGCTGCACCTGAAAGTTCTTTGTGAGTCTCCATTTTAAATTTTTTTTCCAACTGGCATGTATGCTAATTCAGTAATAGCAAGCTACATGATTTTTCTGGGTCGTCTTTTTTTTTTGTGAATTTCATAGAGACTTATTATTATGAATTATACAGTTTGAGTCTTCTCTATTGCTCTAATTTCAGATCTCTTTGCCAGTGTTAGGTTGTGCTTTCTGTAGAGCTTAACGTAGATGTGTATCTGTCCAAAAAACTCAGATTTCTTTTTTTTAAATGTTTGTTTAGGATGCAAATTGATGTAATAAATAAGAATCAGGGGTAATAAAGAGTAATGACTGTATTCTGACATCTGAGCATTCATGCCATATGCCAGAATAAGCCAGAGCTTACTATTGCAGAAATTGTTAATTGTGCCAGTCCTTTTGAATATAGATGTTTTCCTGAACTCACCAACAGTACAATAAGCCAGTAAATCTAAGTTTGACCTGCTTGTTATTATTGTGAGCCCTGGGTATGTCAAAGGCTTTTCACCAAGTCAGGGTTATTAATCAAACCTGACTCCTTTTTATTGATTAGACCTCAAATGGTTGGGTTATATGCCACCCTGTTTATATATTGCTATTTAATTTGCAGCCACCCTGCGTGCACTCTATCTAAGTGACAACGATTTTGAAATCCTACCGCCAGATATTGGGAAGCTCACAAAGTTGCAGATAGTAAGTAATTTATCTAAATTCTTGGAAAATCAATTCACTTTTGCAACACTTGTAGGAATAGAATCCAGTCAATTTGAGGAGTAGTTGGCTACGTTTGCAGGAATAGACCACTACACCTGGAACTATTCCTTGTTTACCAGAAGACAGTTGTAAATAAATTGGAAAAATTGAGCATTTAGGAGAATGGTGGGGGTAAGAGGGAGTAGAGTTCTCTTTTGGACTGCTTTACAGTAACCGAAAATTGTTCTGACTGAATTTATTTTTGTTCTTAGCTGAGTCTTAGAGACAATGACCTGATATCACTGCCTAAAGAAATTGGTGAGCTCACCCAGCTTAAGGAACTGCATATCCAGGGAAATCGTCTTACTGTGCTGCCCCCAGAACTGGGTAAGATTATGGATGATCATTTATTTATTTGACTAATAACAATGATGATGCACTGTATTTCCTCTGAAATGATTATTTTTAAGTAATCATATAAGCTAATATTTACTCTCCCTTGAGAAATACTCACTTCTTTACTCCTACTGGATGTACAGGAGGAGCCAGAAGATGATGAGTGTTTAATTTTATTATTTTTTTAATGTTACATATTTCATGTATATTAATACACCTGACTGCCAAATTGTTTATAGCATCTTGCTTTATATAATGTATCATAAATATTGGGTCTGCAAAACAATTCTTGCCTCTGACTGGGTTTTGAGAATACTATTTAGATTAGCCAGAATTATATTAAGCAAAAAGGACAGCAGCATAAGTGGCTTTTTAGTGAGTGTTCCTGTAAAAATGGAAGCTAGATCAACTAGAGTGAGATATAGGTAAATTAGAGGAATTTTTTGTTTTTCAGTAACCTGCCTTTCTTAGTGAATTGATAGCTTTTTCACTTAAAGCAGTGGAGCAGGTTTGTGTACTCTGAATTTGTGATATTGGTCATTTAAATACAGTTACACGTGGCTTCTTTTACCTATAAATTGGAGTTTTTATTTGAAACTTAAGTATTGATTTTGCTGAATTTGCATTGCAGTATTCCACTTTATATGAGGGGCATTGTCCCTGTTTATCCCAAGCCAGAATTTGGTTTCAGATCTTTAAATATTTAAAAATATTTTCATTGGGAATAATGTAGCTCCCATAAGTGCCCTGTGTTTGAAACACCTGTTACACAGGGTCTACTCCTTTTTTTTTGTTATTGTGGACTGTTACATGCTAAAGCTTCTTTGTTTCTACTGGCACCTTTCAAGTAATAGTTCCCAAAACTCAGAAGGATAGTGACTGAAGTTAGGGTAATAAAGTAAAATTATTTGTTGTCATAAGAACTTCTTTTGATGCACTGGAGAATGTGACAGCTATGTGCTTAAATGTGACAGTCTGCAACGTATGCTTTGTCTGTGTCCAGAGTTCTCCCTCCTAAATTTTTAAAATTGAATTATAATGTACTCAGAACTATCCAAATACTTTTTGCTGTGCATGTTGGATAAATAGCTTTGCAGTGAGCAGGTCCTATTTGCATTAATTTGAGCTACTGCTGTTCCATTTAAAGTAAACAGTCTTTTCTCTCTTATTATCACTTTCATAATTAAAGGTGATGAAGGCTTTTGACTGGCTTAGTTTGGGCACTGGTGGACAGCAGAGAGTCATTACATGTTCATTTACCAGGGAGATGGGCACAATATAAAACATAGGATAAAACAGTGTATTTGAATGAGGAGAATGGCATGTGTGTTACATTAAACATTTTTCTAAAGGTAATGGAAATAAATGCAGAAGTCATGGAGAATGGGGTATGAAAAAAGACCATAGGCCTTGGGATCACAACTTTGGTATGGAGAGAGATGACAATAAATAAAACCCTACAGTCTGCCTGTAATGTCACCCGATGTGATTGAACGTGGCAGCAGTGGAAGGGAGATTCGTATTACCCTTCTTTGTGTTTAGCAGAGAATACCTATCACTGATTTGAGAAAAATATTCCTGCCCTGGAGGAAACGAGGGCACTAAAAGAGTGCACTGGTGGTCTTGTTGTCTGTAAATACAGTACATGTGAGTGATGAACACAGGAAATGGCCGGGAGTAGGTGGGTGGAATTTGCAGCTTGTTTTTATCATTTGTCTCTCAAAACCTTGTTCATGAGGAATGGTGGTGGGCAGTCATATATAAACTTTAGAGAGGCACTGGCATTTTTTTCCCTAGCATTTAAAAGGTTATGTGCTGCGTTGCGAGACAAATAAATCATGATTCACTGCAACAACAGAGTTGCAGTCAGTTATATAAATTGCCAAGGAGGCACTAAATCTGTCGCTTTGTGTATTCTGACCATTTAACAATGAGAATGGTGTTTGGAAAGAACGCTGAATAGAAACAGGAATGACATAAGGGGTGGATGCAATTAGTAACACCAGTGATGGTGTTTTAATATTCGTTGCATGGTCATCTGGGTGCACCCCTATGTGCCACATTAAAGAATTCTGTAGCAGACTCAGGAGTGTAGGAGTGATGTATGGTGCAGAGTAGCACATCTTCACAAAGATGTAATGCTGTAAAACTAAATAGCCACCCAGAGAATGTAACCAACTTATCTGTAGGTTTGAGTTTTTGATGTGAAAACAATGGGTATGATTTTTAAACTCCAGATTCTAATGTTGCTTGTGTGCATTACCCTGCTGCCAGTACACATGTGTGCACAAGTACACAGACTTTGCTCATGTTCATGCATATGGAAGAACAGAGATTTCTAAGAGTACATTTCTGATTACCATCCTCCTTTTCAAAATTGAATGTTGGCATCTATGGCTTGTAAGTTGCTATTCAATACTGTTCTAGTTTATCAGATAATTTCCTCAGGTAAAAGGAAACACTATTAAAAGTGTAAAGTTACATACATATTTGAAAGGGAAAATTCAAGCTTGTTAAAAATAAAGATCTTGATGGGGTAAGTAGCCGTGTTCCCTTTTAAGGAGCATGACACATTTTGTAAATTAAATCTGTCTGTCAGAATGGCTAAGTAATTCTTTCATCATTCTTTAGTTTTGAACAGCTAAATTACCTTCTGTGGATAAAGAATTGGCTTTAAATATAAAGTTCAAGGAATCCTTCCAAAAGTCTCAGCATTTCCATCAAAAGAAGACCTTTTAAAATTTAGGCTTTTGAAATGGCTCTAGAATTTGTGAATTAATATTATATTACACAAAGTAGTTGCTGCAGTCGTTTGCTCAAATTAATATTAATTGAAATAGCAGTTTACTTAGGTAATTATAACAGGCATGTGCAAACACAGGAATCACTTACTTCACAAAAGATATTTCTTTTCTAAATACACTTGACGTAAATGCCAAACTTTTCTTATTTTAGTATAAATTGTCACTGCACTCTGCCTATGTCACAACACAGCACTGCTCCCACCTGCAGTACAGGTCACTGGTGCTTGTTGGAAGCCTGAACACCCTGGGGCTCTTTGGACAACAGTTCTGAGCACTGGAACAACTAATTGATACCTTACAATTTAAAAAAATTACATGTTTCTGCTTTTGGAACTAAGGCAAAAGTGGATAAACAAAGTAACTTGCTTTCTAGGACTGCTGATGTAGCAGTCATCAGTGAAAAGTAGAAAAAATATATTTAACAAGATAGGCTATGCAGAGGCTATTTATGTAGAAAAGCTTCTGTGAAAATCTGTGAATATTCTAATTGTAATTCTCATTTTAGGTTCAAGTTAAAAAAAAAAGAAAAAAAAAAAGGCAAAACCACTAAACCCCAGCACTTGTTATGTAGTTAGAAACCAGGACGATTGCGGAGAGTATTTGATGGGGATTAAGGTGTATGGAAGAAGGTAACTCTGCAGTTTCATTATACAAAGGAAGATGTTTCTATAACCCATTATTTAGATTTACACCACAGGCATTCTTTTCCTTACAGTGCTGTAATTCTGGCCAAACTTTTCAAGATTCAGATTTGATCTTGCTTTAGTTTTTAAAATATACCAGCCTTACTGTCACTTCCCAGATGACTACAGTGTGGGCTCTCCTAATGTTGACTGTACTCTGATTATAAGTACAATCAACATAATAATGATGTTTCTTTGAGCAGATATTTCATCTGTTGTGTTAGAGTTGTAGTAGGTAAGAATACCATAATTAGAGCCAATCTGAGTAAATGTTGCATTTGTGGTTATGTATTTGGTTCATTTTATGTTTTTCATAGTACTTAAAAGTGGTCTCGCTCTTCTGAGTTCTTGGCAACCTGTATTTGAATGGAAGTTTCAAAGGTGTGGGGCAAAAGCAATGCAGTGAATCCTTTTTGAAGTAATTTTTTTAAATTAACTAGATTTTGGTCTGATAGGAACCCTTCAAAGAGAGAATGCTCTGTTGAATTCCCGTGTAATTGAGAATCCCAGGGGACTTTCTGATGCTAGAAAAAATGCGCAATATATTTCAAAATAAATTGGGATGCTGATCCTCTAAACCTGTAATACTTCCTGCACCATTAAAGTGTCTTTGATGTTAAACTACTTTGACATCACATGAATTTCCTTTGTTCCAAAACCCGTCTGCTGCGTAGTGTGTTCCTTGGGTTTCTTCACTGGGAACACTTAGCAGTGACTGTCGGTTTGCCCCTTGAGATCCCAGTCAGTGCCAGGCATTTGTTACACAGAGCAGGGAAGGAAATGGTATTTCCAGCACAACATGTCACCTTTCAAAGAGAGATTGGTGAAACTTAGCAGTATTTGTAAGTCTTCTAGTAAATGGTCTTGCTCTTGTGTGAGGATGTGGGAGAAATGGATTTAATCAAGTCATAAGTAATTTAAAATAATTTTAGAAAGAATATAGTTTTTAAAAGTACATTTTGAAATAATTTCTTGATTTTTTGTCAAAATGCTCTTCTGCCTTTCCTCTTAGCTACAAACACGACGGCATCAGCTGGGCTGGTTGCCCTGGTATCTGAAGGCTGTGTGGTGGAGTTTGGCTGATGAAACAGCATGATTTGTCATGCGGGAGTACAAGCCATTAGCAGAATGTTGTTAGGAGAGGAGTACCTTGTATGCTACATTAAATAAGTTCCTGGTTTATGGCTTTCATCTGTGAGTGTTGTTATTATTTACTCTTTCTGCGAGTTATCCTGCTAAGGTCAGGTTTGTTGTGTCTTATGATGGTAGAAATTTCCAGGGCTCTCTCCTTGTTCTCAGAGAGTTAACCACTCCTCCAGTCACCTGAATATGAAAATGCAAGTTTGCCCAGCCAAGTTAGGTCTATAGTCTGCCTATAGTTAATACCTGAAGTATGGTTTAAGGCAGTAGTTCAGCATTTTATCCATTCTCTTGTCTTTCCCAGGCTTCATCTTCAGCCCTGACACATGCTGAAGTGTCAGGCTTCCCATTATAATGATTCTGGCTGACCTTTGCTATGACGCTGGAATTTTGTATAAATATCTCAGGACTACATTCACTTTGTTTTGTACTCTCTCCTATGAAATGTGCTTTAGAGTAAAATTTTCTTTCAATACAATTGTAATAGCTGTAGCTGAGGGAGTACCAGTTTGCCTTGTATCGCTTCACATTTAAATCAAGGGTAAAGAATTCAAGATTTAGTTGGCCTGCTTTTACCTTATTTATTTCAGCTGTGTTCCTTTTACTAAAAGTTGAAGCAAATGGAGTAGCTGTTATGTATTAGTACCACAGAATATCACAGATGCTTTATTTAACCTATAAAAGTGAAGAGTGAGAGGAAACTTGGCTGCTGATCCTCACTAACTCCATGAGAAGAAAGCACAGTTGGTCTTTCTCCCTTGTAGATGGGCAGAGGGAGCAGCAATGTTTTAGAACTAACTCAGCTTAGTTCAGCACTGAAAAAAAGAATGAATTTTGACAGTGATGAACTGTTTGAACAAGACACCACTGGCAGAGCCTCCATCTCTTGATGTTTTTCAGATCAGATGTTTTTCTGTTTGAAAAGTCTCTGTAAGCTCTTCAATTACTGAACCGACACCGTGATCTACAGTTAGATGTATTCAAGTGAATTCTGAAGTTGGGGTATCATCTCTGAACTCGTTACTGGAAATTATCATTTACATCTAAGAAGTTGTTAGGATAATGTGTGATATTGCAATATCTGCACTCCTGTTTTCTGTCCCTGAAAGTAATTGTAAAACTGAGGATGGGCTTAGGCTTCAGTGTTTGGCTTTCAGGTTGCTCCTTCAGCCTTCTTTTGTCCTGAGGCTTCCTGTCTAGCACTCACATGTGAGATTACATGCGCTCTCATCTTTGTGGTTAGGAAAGGAGCCAGAGGAAGATGTCCAACCTGCTTCTGTCTGATGGATACTCTGGAGTATCTGGTTAATTTGCATGTACTCAATCTGACTGCTTGTTATTTGAGACCTGAACCTTTTCCCCTGTTGTGTAGAACTGCCACAAATGCTATTTTGGGGTTCTCTGAAATGCTGGTGACTTGCAGTGATACTGTTAGACCTTCTCCAGTACAAGAATGTAGAGGTGAGAGAGTAAAAGTGTTGCTGGGATCCATCATCTGGAGGCATTTCAGTCTGGGTTTAGACTTACTAGTTGTTCTCTTTTAGTACATAGAAGCTCATCAATAACCAAATTTACATTTTTGACATATGCTATGGAGATGTAGATTTGTTTATCATAGTGAATATTTCTATGACTATTACTGCTGGTTGCAAAGAGATTGAGTCATACCTCACTTATGTACAAGAAGACTTCGCTCTCTGTTGTCTTACTGCTGCTTTATAAATACTGTTTAAATCTACTCTCTTCTGTTACTAATCCTTTAAAAATGATGGAGGTCTTCAAAACAGAGATGATCTTACTTGTTTATAGAAATTATATGAGTTACTGATGCACAGTCTACATGTGCTTAAGATCAGGGTAAAAATAATTTGCTTTTTATAATACTTTGTGGCATAGAAAACAGTATATATTTTCATTTTTTTACATAGATTTTAAGACATCATTCACAATTAATTGCGTTGGTATAATTTTTATGACATAATAGTCATGATATTTCTTCCACTCCCATGCTTAAACCAATCTCTCTCTCTATTGAGACAAAGCAAATGCCACAAAAGTAATAAAAATTATAAACCCTGTAGTGTAAGGCAAATCTAAAACAAGCCAGGACAGACGTATTTTTACATATAACCTAAGTTTAAATTTAGTGTAGTGGATTGATCCCTTACTTAGCGTTTAATAAAACAGGATTCAAAGGTATTTATATCCAAATAAATTAATAAAACTAATTTTATTCTTCCTGTCGTATGTATGACTGAGAGTAAGACCTTTGTGTTGTAAAGGGAAAGAACATTTAAATTGCAGTCTTAAGAGGAATCACTAAAAGGGATGTGTTAAAGCTTGAGGACTCTTCTTGAGGTCAGTGAAGTAGAGTCTAGGCTGGGGTGTGAGTCAGAGTATCAACGGGACACAGATGTGAAACTCAGTGGTGTACGGGCTAACATTATTTCCATTGATTTGAATGAAGTTCCACTGGGGATGAATTTAAACCATTACAAAGAAGTGTTGATCTGGCATTTTACAGCTAGGATCATGTTTCTTATGTTGAATGCCAGTGTTCAGTTCTCAAATGTCAGAGTTGTTTAATTACTTAATTTCACCTTATAATTTTTGAAAGTGTTGCCAAGGGGTGTTCAAGTGGAAAGGACCAGTCAGGTTTGTGTTCATTCTGTTTTCTTTTGTTTGTATTTAAGTAGTGCCCATGTACCCAAGTCATACTTTACTGCATGTTAAGTATACATATATGGGGTAAACGTTGCACACTTCATACATCATATATCACAAGAGGATGAAGGGCTTGTAGTTGTATGTAAGAGGTGCTTACAGGCTGGATCTAATGGGCAGGAGGAGCTTGGGAAGTCTGGAAACACCCTTGGTCAAAGTGGTAGGTAGTGTTATTACTGGCTCTGACAATTACCGTCTGCAAACATGACTGTGGGAGGCATCATTTTATTTTCTATTATGAGCTCTTTTCTGACCTTTGCAGGCAGTTGAGCAAAACATGAATGTTCACACAAACCACTCTTTATTTCAACAGCATTGAAGGAAAATAATAAGAAACATTAATGATCGTGTTTTAGCTCAAATGCAGGATAGGTTTATTGAGACAGATGCAGGAAAACTGTAGCTGCCTTCTTTTCCTTTTAATGTCAGTCAGGATGGCGTGTGCTCAGTGTCATATGAGATGTGCCTTTTGTCCACCCATGGCGGTGGAAGCTCTGAATGTAAGCAGTGATAAATGGTACTTTTAGTCAATGGATGGCGTAAGTTAGAATATATTAAAATTAAAAATATGCATACTTTGATTTTGCCCTTGAATTTTCAAAAGTTCCAGTGTAGATCTATTTACTGTAGCTCTGAGGTGGCAGCTAATAAGAGATTCGGGCAGCAAACAGTTTTCGGGTCACAGCTTAGTAGTTGGGCATTAGGAGCAGTTTGGCCTTAAGGTGGGTTAAACGCAAGTTAACACACTGGTCCAATCAAACTTAAGGCTTCAGGATCATCTTTAGATACAATGAGTGCTGAGACAGGAATAAAAATGCCAAGATCAGGCATTTTTAAGATCACGCAGCTGGCTGTTCCTTTTGGAGGTCTTTTGGTCATTCTGTGCGGGTCATGCACAGCAGTCAGCTGTTAGATCTCTGCTCTTCTCTTTCCAGACTGTTCTCTTTTCTGTGTCTGCTCGCTGGTAGCAGCATATGTCCACTTTGCATTCTTCCTATTTGGAAATCTATGTTTAGTCAAAGTAGAAAGTGTAAAAATAGTATCCTTCAGACTTAGGACTTTAGACATGGTAGACCTGTGTAGTTTTGATCATTTATTAGAATAGTTTTAGAAGCACTCAAAAATAATGCGAAAAACATTTCTGTGATTTAGAAAGGGCGCTGTGCTGACTAGTCTTGGAGATAACCTGTCGTTCTTCTCTTACCAGAGGCATATGATTGTGATGTATTTTGGTGGAGCCAATCTCCTTCAGTAAGGCAGAATATCAAGAACCTTAAGTCTACAATGAAGAAATACAATTTTAGTCAACAAGTTATGCTGAATTTTAGAGATGATAAATATTTTTTAATAGACTGATGTGCATGGAAAGAACAAAACAGTAATGACCAATGCAATCTCCAACCCTAATACATTTTGTGATTGAATCTTCAGTGCTGGATTTTTACTAGAGGCAATTTGGTATTTTGCTTACTAAAAATATCTGAGGGATTTGATGTGATCTGTGTAGCAGAACAGTATATAAATTTCCTAAAGCCCTGGGGATGGTGTTCTGCTGATGCTGCTGTTAGACAATATGCATGAAGGCGCATCTGCCATAGCTTTTTCCCTAGTGCATGGCTCTAGTGCTGCAGGGATGGAATAATAGCATTTCCTAACATGGTGCTGCCATAAAAAATCATCTAGGCAAGGAGACTACTGGGGGTGGGGGGGACAGGGACACACCTGTAAGGTGTCCAGTTGCACAGCTCTCCTGTGGTGAGCCTGGTATCAGAGCCATTGCTTCAGGCGAGTGTGAGCATCTCTTCCATGCCCTTGGCTTTGTCTTGGTGCTCTGCAGCAGAAGACTGCACGCAGTGCTCCTGTGTTTGGTTACCCCTGCATGTACTGTTCCTGAGATGTTACTGAGACTTTGGCCTTGTGCTTGGGACTGCTGGATGTCCTGCAGCCAGAGCAGAATTAGGTACACCCTTGATTCACAGATTTTTAAGCCATAAGCACAGAAAGGACACCAGGATATGGCCCCAAGCAATGTACAGTGCAGGAGTGACACGTTTCCCTTCTGTCTCAGTTTTAATTGTGCAGCTTCTTTGTGCTCAAGTGGCTTGCCTTATGGCTGGAGGGTTAGACTCCCATTTCCTCCCTAGTGCTGATGAGGTGGGGCAGTCTCTCTGTAACTCGTTATCCTGTTTAATTTTCTGTCCATTTCTGTCCTTTTTTTCTGTATGGAAATTTTGTTATTGAATGGGGAAGATTATAAAGCATCGGTTGCCCTGTCCTTCCTGCCTTCTGTGAGGAAGCCCACTCCCCTGCAGAGAAGCACCCACTTTCTGCCTGGTGCTTGCCATGAGGACAGACAAGTTGTTCCTTTTCTCACCACCACACTTGATTAAATTCTTCACTTAAAATCCCTGGGCTCTCGCTCCAGCTCTAGGTGGCCGGTGGGATGGGCTGCCAGGCCAGCTGCTGCTGGCAGGGCTCCCTGAAGGACATCCTGGACAAGGAGGGGTGGATTTCAGTACAGATGCTGAACTTTTTTGTGTCCCTGTTTCCTCTGTAATTAGATTAATTAGGGTCTCTGCCTTCCTCTTCCCTCTGAAGGTAAAAAGTAATAATTGTACCTGCCTCCAGCATGTTTTGGAAAAAACAGAAGACAGAGGAAAATAAAACTATTACATTGGCATGGGGACCTACAGGTCATTGTACTTGAGCATTCCTGGTTTTGCTGTAAGATTTCCTTGGCTGTAGTAGAGTGGTAATTATTAAATTTAATTACAATTAATTACATTTAAACAGGCCAAGTTGGTATTAAACGGGTATTAGAAATGAAATGAGCACACTGCACTGTGGGAATGGAATGTGTGGCAACCTTGCCTGCATGGTAAATTTCTGACACAGCTTGGGTCGAGAGGATTCAGGCAACACCTATTGAGATTTTGGGAACATGTGTCTTAGCCCTGTAGGCGGCACTGAACTTGACCCATGATGGAGCCAAGCTTGCCTCCCTACATTTGACTGTTTTTATTAGTTGTACACAGATTGATCATTTTACCCTGATGCAGTACCTGCTGAGTGCTTACGGTGTTGGTAGTTTTGGAGAGCAACGTATGGGATTTTTTGCAGGTAATAAAATGGGATATCCAATTTCCAGTGCAAAGCAAACCCCTGAGTGATACATGATCTTCACAGCAGCCCTGGTCAGAGGGTTACGGCTAATCGCCTTGCTGGCCGGCTTCCCCGGCAGCCTCCACCTGAGAGCTGGATAGCGAGCAGCACCAGCCTGCGCCTTCAGCCAGCACAGATTCAGATACACTGCTTTCTAGCTTATTAGGTCCTCTTTGTCACAGTGCTTAATCCTTTTTCCTGATCCTTGTTAGAACAGGGCTGCCACGTCCTTTAATAAAGGAGACGGGCGCGAGGCTCCTAACGAGGCGCACTGGAGCGTGCGGAGCGCGGGCGGCTGCAGCCTGACTGACGGGCTGTGTGCGACGTCCCTGCTGCTGTGAGCTCAAACCAGCCTGCCACAGACAGCTGGCAGATGAGCTTGTTAAGGTAATGGTGACTCGGTGATAGGCCAGTATGAGATGCTTGGCATCTTTTCTCACAGTATAATAGCCTGTCTTTAATTGTTGTTAACCCCTTTTACTGAGGGAAATGCGCCAAGGATTAGCTGTCAAAGTAGAATGTGCAGCCGGAGTGGGCAGCAAGCACAGGGCTCACAGCAGCTCCCGTTGCCTGCACTTAAACAGGCATTTCGTCTTGGAAATTTAGTACATCAGGT